>NW_010229745.1:0-47803 GCF_000690775.1 Eurypyga helias | reverse complement strand
AGACGCGTTTGGGTTCTGTTTGGCTGTTCACGGTAGGCAGAACGGGCCGTACGCGGGGAAAACGGCCTGTTTGCACGAATCTGGGGTGTCGGCGGGATTCAGTTAAAATACTGATCAACCTACCCGATGGGAAGAAACGATGAAAGCATTCCCAAACACGTTAAAAAGAAATTGATGCCATCTCCGAGGACCTTAATGTGGGCAGCAAAATAGAATATTTCTATGAAAGACCCAAATAAAATGACCTGTTGTGAATAATCCGGAGTTTAACCAGCAATAAGATAAGCAAATCTCATGCTTTTCTAAATTTTTGATTGACAGGACAATCCAGGAAAGTAGCCTTTGGCGGTAACTTATACTCTGGGCAAGATGTTAACTGTCAAGTACTGGGATCAAGCCTCAGGCATCTGAATTAGCTGTGAAAGTCTTCAGACCTAGCTAGGAAAAAAAAATCTCTAAGAGAAGGATAAAGGGTAAATGGACAATATTGTCAAAGGGACCTTAAACTTTTTACAGCATAAAGCTGACGGGATTTATATCTGCAAATGCGTTTATGCAGCACTTAGAATTATGGTTATATAGGTTTGGAGAATTGAGTTGATACCCTTCAAAAGTCTGCTTTAAAGGGAAATGTATGGAGGAGGAATCAATTTAAGTACGATAATTGTATAGCTTGGAGCACTGACAGCATCAAAGCTATTGGAGAATAATGCCCTGTAATCTCTCCAGTAATGCTTTTGCCTTTCAGACTGTGCCTTTAATGGTCTGTTGCTTTTGTCTTGAGCAGATGGTTTGATCTGGCCAACTGATTGCCCGATACGGTTTTCTGTTAGTCCCGCAGATCTGTGGGTTGGGTAAGAGCTAATAGGCCACGCTCCTATGAGTGTCATGAGGAAGAACTTCTCACGAGGAGTACCTTATACTTGTGAAAACCTTTGAAGCTCTGAGAAGTGAATTCACTTTTTAAATGGTCTGCTGGAAGGTGCTGATTGACAGCCCTGGAGATGGAAAATCTCTAGGTGTCCACGCAGCAGTTCCAGCGTGAACAGCAGCACTTTAAGCCTCTGTTCCTTGTGCCCTGCCTGGTCATACCCTTGAATTGATTAGATCACTTCTTAGGTCCACAGCTGCTAATTCAGCTGCGTAGTCTAGACCACTAACACGGTGCAGACAGGCTGGGAGGTAAAGGAGATGGGGAGTGTGGTATTGCTGTTAGGCAGCAATATATGCATGAGTGAATTACATTTCTGGGTTGCTGGTTGTGGCCTCGTTCTGCCACGCGTACCACTTCTGAGGTTCGGCGTGACCTCGGTCCGCAGCTGTGTACAGGGCTCTCGCACAGGGTATCTCTGTGGCTCCGCAGCGTTACTTCTGATAGGTGAATTTTACTCCTGTACCTTGATTTCTCTGCTCAATAGAGATGTGCTTCCCCATTACTTAATCTGGGTATCTCTTTGCAGCACACTGTAATTTTGACACGAATCTTCTCTTTGGACTTCTCTAATGATAAAGTAAAACCTCTCTAGAGCCTCATTCCCCCAACTTTCAGAGTTGGAAACCCACACAACCTTATGTTGAAAAGGAATTGATTATTCAAAGCTCTTGTGCTTCATAATCTCCTTAAAACATGTAGATTGACTGCCTCATCAGAAAAGCTCTGAATTTTACTTTGCTCCATGGCCCACTGGGTCATGTGCTTAAGGCCGGGAGGCCTCTGGCTGGTGACAGACCGAGTGCCCCTCCAATCACAGGTTGTTAATTTGCCTGACATTCAAGAGCCAGTTCCACATGAGCAAAAAGGAATGCCATCCTCCAGACTTCTTCATTACCTACTGTCTGCACCACAGCAAAATAAGAATAATACCGATTTCTTCCTTTCTTTTTTCTCCTTTTTCTTTTTTTTTTCCCCCTCTGGTCTGTGAAAGATGTTTTACAGTTTTAATGCAGCTGTTTTAAGTGTGACTGTTCCTGTTCAAGGGCAGCTGATGTACTTTGTAATGCCATCGAACAGCCAACAAGCTATGTTCCCCTATTGTGTTGAAGTGATAGGTATGTTTGCTAATCAAGAGGAGAGCAGAGCTTGCTGTCTGACTTGTTTATGTTTTATTTCTCACCATCAAGCTTTAGAGGGAGGCACAGAAAATATGTAAGTGTCTATATTATTCAGTGATGTATATATGTACCTGAGTGTAAAAACGATCTGAAGTGTATTGCTGATACCTTCTCATCAGTCATCGCTGAGATAAGCAAGGTGTCAGGGGTACACGTCCCCAGTCTTGCTCAAAATACCCCAAACCTGCCATGCCATTAGATAAATTGTTAATTAATTATCACTGCATCTTGGGTTTGGTTTTGGGTTTGTTTGGTTTTTTTTTTCATGTTGCGATTGCTTCAGTTTTCTTCAAAAATAGTGACCAAAGTGGAGGATTTCTCTCATCAAGCTTCACAGAAAGCCAATGGGAAGTGATTGGATAGAGGAGATACTGTCTGTTTCCCATCATAATTGCTTTTTGATTTTCTTGTAGGCTGTAGTGTTTCTTCTTTCCATATGCAGGATGGAAGGCATTTGGCCCCTGGAAACGGAGAATCTCCTATGATCTGCTGGAAGCTGAACAGCACAGGATACCCACTTAATTCTCTGTGCCGTTCCTGGGGCTTTCAGCCTCTGCCTTGATTCCCTGTTCACCTCTCTGGGATGTGAGCTCTGACAGAATCCTACTTTAGGGCAGCCTTACTCACTGGTTTCTAGGTTTTATTCCAATCCCTTGCAAAACTGTTTTAAGCATTCTGAAAATGTTTCCCCAAAAAATCATGTAATTCGGCATCTTTGTAATTCCATCTTAATGATTCCAGTAGGAATCATGATAAAATAACCTGCATTAAGACAAGAAGTTCAGTGCTGCAGCCAGAAAGTCAGGAGTTCAGGAAAATTCCACTGGTCTTTGTGTGAAATACATTTTTGGGAGAGAGAAGGTTGGAATTTTTTTTCCTTTTTCCTATTAGGATGTCTTGGGTTTGTGTCAGTTCTCGTGACCTGGAGGGTGGGGAGAAGAACTGCCCTGCAAAGCACACTGAGATTCTCATTTATCCCCTTTCTGCCTGCCTGCAGCTCAGGTCTTAAATAAGCATCATCCGTCTAATAACGATTCTGCCTGCTGCTGCACTATTGTATAGTTAATTTTATGAATCCCATTTTTATCGGAATGCCTAGTTTTGCTCTGTCATTTTGCTCTCTGTCAGGTGTCTGGTTTTGTTCTATTCCATTCCATTTTAGCAGATGGAGAATATTACTCTCCTTAACTTGTTTTTTTTATAATTTGAAGTGGATATCTTCAATTAATACGCTAATCTGTTTTCTAATTAATTCCCTGCGGTTTTCCTCCCTTTTTTGCTGGTACACTGAATCCTGAGTGCAATTCTGTAAACTCGGTAATTCGATTACTTAAAGGAGAAAGCCATGAATTTCACGACAGAGGTGTAAGTCTGTAGGAAATGTTAAATTCCAGGGAGCACATGGATTCTATTCTTGCGGTTTAAAACCTACCCGGGGTATAGGTGTGCACAGCTGACAATGCACTGCTGAAAGAGAGGCACGTTCCTGTCAGCTGGCCCCGAAGCGAATCGCAGGGTTGGAAACCCGAGGCGTATGCTCTCCCGCGAGCACTCGCTGTGTTTCTGTATGCAGATGTGCTGGCAGGCTGAGTATCAAAACATCAGCGTTCCATGATGTGGATTTATGTAGCAGTTTTTATCGCTTGTTTCCAGTAGAGGCAACAGTGCATTAGGCATCCTGTACACAAAAAGAGAAGGGACTCTCTCACCTGCTTCTTGAAAATTGTCTTGGATGCTTCGCTGAGGTTGTTTTGCTGACCTTCCTTTGGGGTTATTTGACACTAAGCCCAACGCTGCAAGAGTCCTTGGGAAATTTATACTTACCCTTGTTGAACCTCATAATTTAATTCTCCCATTAAAAAAAAAAAAAACAAACCATCAGGTTAAGTATCTTGATTGAAATATTTTACTTTATGAAGGCTCTAGTGGAAATGTGCAGGATACCTCCTTCCCACTCTCTCCCATTAAATGGAATTTTAAACGTCACATAGTAATTGTAGTCCCGGTCAGCATGTTGCTGATGGTCTCTCTTGCCCTAAAGGAAAAGAATATTAGAGGAAAGAGAACTTTTATCTCTAAAACTAGGGAGTCATCAATGCAGTAATTACAGTAGTTGAAATACATTTTGGAAATTTATTTTCAGTTATAAAAGCTTCAAGCCTTTGGGCAAATTGGCAAAATACTGCTTCTAGCCTGCTGCGGCTGAACCATTATCACCTGCTGAGTTAAATACCGAATGCTACAGAAATTTCTTTCCTGTTTTAGGATTTCTTTTACATAATTCAGGTCATTATTTTTGCATTTTGATAAGATTGTGTCACACTCTTCTTTGTGACATAGCCTGGTATGGCTGGGAGAAAAAAAGTACATTGCAAAATTATGTAGGCATCGGTTTTTACCAAATACTTTGCTTTAGTCCTGCAATTCCATATGAGTTTGGGGGCTCCATGATAGTACAGTAAATATGCAAAAGTCAACAGTAACTCCTCTCTCCCAAATCTGTCATAAATGTGAATAACTCCTTGTGTTTTAGTTCCTGTAGCAGTCTAACCAGAAAAAGTGGTGTGTATCCTCCTTAATTGCAGACTCAGCATACGAGATAAATGTCATCTTTCTAATCCTTTGCAGTCCCAGACAAGCTTGTTATGAAGATCCTGGCAGAACGCCTAAACGCACTGGACTGCGTGACCAATGGTTGGGTGCTTTATGGCTTCCCAAGAGACATAGAGCAGGGGGAACAGCTGCAAGAATCACATATTATTCCAAACAGGTAAGATACAAATTTAGCAATCATGATATTATATAATTTTTAAAAAGTGTTTATGGAAAGGTACAGATTTTATTGACATTGTGTAGGCTTTGGCATCTTATTTATTTATTGCTTCCTTAGCTAGAAAAGGGACTTTGCTCCCGGAGAGTAGGAAATAGAGCCCTGGCCTTACAAATCCTCCAGATGGTCAGACTGTGGGAGGGAGAAGAGGTTTGTTGTTCTGGTTATTTGTGTGAGTTGCCTCTAAAGGCAAACCATAAGAAATGGATTAAAGTTTGGATTATATCAGAAGGTGCATTTTATTTGCAGCAGGAGGGGGGATCTACATCTTCTTTCTTTAGCACTGGCGTAGTATCATGGAAATATATTAGTATTGCGATGAGCTCATTATAAGACGTTTGGATTTTGTGAAATAATTAAAACCAACATGAGAATTATATTTTATCTGAGCTGTAATGAAGTGTTCATGTAATGTAATGTAAGAGAAATGAGCATCAAAAGAGAGCTGTTATGACTGCCAGGCAAATAAAACAGGGTTACTCCTCGCCGCTGGTCCAGAGGTGGTGAGGGTTTGGAACGCTGGTGTACTCATCAAAGCCGAGAGGCTTTTCCGTTCCCCTCCCAGGGGTTCCTGGTTCAGTCCATACCACTGGCTGACACAGTGGCCATTCCAGAGGCATACATTGGAAAGTTGTAGTCTTTGTGCTTCCAGGAGGCTAATTCTTACCGAAAAACTAGTAGTGGAAAAGGAATATTACCCACGTAAGTGTTTAAGCTGGCAAAGTTACTCTCCCTGTGTCTTCTGCGTGGCTGCCCTCAATCCCCTCGCTGCTCCCTGTACAGGGGAAGCTGTAGAAGGGTAAGATTGAGTTGGAGAGGCAAAAGAGGAGGGTGAAAAGGGAGGGAGATAGTCATCCCTTCGAGGCTTAAAGATGAAAGTATATG
Source organism: Eurypyga helias (assembly GCF_000690775.1). Classification (NCBI taxonomy): domain Eukaryota; kingdom Metazoa; phylum Chordata; class Aves; order Eurypygiformes; family Eurypygidae; genus Eurypyga; species Eurypyga helias. Next base: position 41,976 of record NW_010229745.1, on the reverse strand, counting down.
AAAACAGTGGCAGCTTTATTTATTAAAAGTAAGACATCTTAAACAGGAATCCATTTCATTTAAAAAGAGAGAAAGCATCTTGGAACTTGTGTTAGATTCAGTTAGGTGACATTTCCCATGGATTATTCTCCATGTGCATTTAGAAGGTAGGTCCCGAGTCCCTAAACGTGTATCCGAGTGCCTGAGATAGGTGTGAATGCTCAAGTGTGTGCCATGTGCTCCTTTACAGGACTGAGACCTCATCAAGTGAGGAAGAACAACTCATTATAAAATTGTATCTGTGGAAATTTGGTGCTGATCCGTTTGCTCAGCTTCTGTTTCCTTTAAAGAGCTCTGCACATTCCTGTCTGAGTTAAGAATTTGGTCCCTACTATTTTATACAGGGGTTGAAGTAAGGGACAAAAGTGACATCATGCTACCTGATTGATTTTGAAGCTGGTGTTTGCCATGAAGCTGAAGTAGTAGGTATATAAGGGAGAGAGGGTGATTATAAACAAAAGGACATACTGCAGCATAGGATAGCAGGGCAGTAATTCAGATTCAGTTGTGATGCTAGTTATAAAACACTATCTGCAGAGGTGGTGTTTCTGACATCAGGAGAAAAACCTGATAGAATTATAGCCTTGGAATCAATCTGGGAATAGGATGCAGAAATCTATAAATCAGACACAGAACGATCTACAAAGTCTCATTTTTAGGAGGGCTCTGCTGATGAAATTAGATTAAAATAAATTTACATATATATCAAGTTTATTATTAAAATCTAGTCACATCAGTAAACAAAATTGTTTGTGAAAGAGTATGTTACTCTGTGTTTTGAACTCAAAGTAGACCTCTTTGGCTGATCAGAACACAGAGTTATTGTCTGCTTGTCAAGTCATAAATCTATTCCTTAGACCTAATAAATGGTTAGTGTTCAAATACTATGTTTTATCTGACTCCCACCTCATAAAGCTAGTACACATAATACTAAATTATACAGCATTGAGCAGGATCAGTCTCCTGACTCCTCCATCTTATGGAAAGAAAAACAAACCTGGTAATTGATGGTAGAAAAGAAGGAAAATAAAGTTATTTGAAAACAAACAAAATGGGCTATAAAGTTTGTTAAAATGTAATAATAAAAAAACCTCATACAGCATCAGCCACTGCATCCAAAGAACTGCCCTGGAACAAAAAGGAAAATAATTCATTTTCCACTGAAGGAATAAGGTAGAGGGTTTTCTTTAAATTAGAATTTGCAGCAGAGCAAAGGCTTGCTTACAGACGGGTCCCTGTATCAGACAGAACCTGTCCACTGAAGAACTGCTCCTTCTGTGCTGGGAGAAGACATGTATCGCCCTCTGTGTTCCTCCCTGTGAAGCAGTTACTGCCTAAGTGGACAGGATCCTAATCGTATTGAACTGTGGCAGCCTTTAGGGCAAATAAGAAGCTGAATCTATTAGTGGTCTCTCAGCTATCTAGTAAAAGAATGCCGTTAACCACCTAGTGCCTACAGTACGTGGGAATCCAAATGCAATTACAGGTTGGCATCGGCAGCTCAGAATTACTAAGGCAAAGGACTGCATTCAGCTTCTTGTCCAAATGAGTGTAAATAGGTCTTTTAGCTTTTTTTTTTCTTGTTAATGGTTGAGCAACAACAGAAAATATGTAGTATGGTCATGGATAGCTCTAATATACAGAAACCTCTATTACTATCTAGCGAAATCTCTCTTGTCCCCTTCTGCTCTCTCCCAAACTGACGGTCAGAAGCAGCTTCAGCAGTGTCATCTGTTACGTATCGCTTGTCATTAGCTGCAGCCGGGTCACGACCAGCTGCCTGCTGGTTCCAGGCCAGCTTAAGGCAATCAGCAGTTTAAGGATTCCCTGAGCCAGGGCCTTGGTCATCTGGACAACTGTCTAACAGCCCATTTGCCTTGACTTTAAAGTCTCTTTCAACACGTCGTACTTTTGGCCTCAACCAGATCATATGGAAAGGAGTTTTACTTTTTCTCTGGGTGTCTTATGAAAATACCTCACAGTGGTTTTTCCAGATTCCTTTCATGTACTGAAACACAGTTATAAGCATTCCCTGTTTGTGCTGCCATACCACTCCTGATTTTATAAGCCCCTTGCTGTTCAGTCATCTCTTTCCCAGGAATAGAACCTCGATCTGGTTACCCTTTCCTTTCCCAAAAGTCATTTCACTCTACAGATCATCCTGCACCCTGATCTCTACCTTCTCCATTTCTTCCAGCTGTTTCTTTTCGAAGGTGGGACACCCAGAACCGCATTCACTTTTGAGCGTAGCACTCTGTACTGGAGGTATATGTATTACCATAAACATTATTGATTTTGATCTTAACTCCATTACCCGTAATTGCTGGTATTCTGTTAGATGTTCATGTGATGAATTTTGGAAGAATGTCTCGTGTGTGTGAACTATGGTAACTACATGGTGTGTCTTTCATTGGAAATATACCGAAAAGCCACAAAGTGTTACAAATCTCAATTGGGTGTGTACAAACTCAGCAAGGAGCCAAAAGACCCTTTAACTCAAGATCTCTAGTTAAAATTGTAGCCAGGTTTGTGCAGCGTTCTCCGCAGGCTGATAAAGCAAGCCCTTCCATCTGTGCCAGTGGGCTCTGCTAAGTGTGTCCTGGGATTCCCAGTTCCTCTGTTCCATCATTTTCATTGTTTTTTTTTCCATCTGATCTGAATCCAGGGTCGATTGTTTTACATTTCAGTATTGATTAATTACAGGACAGTACTATGTACAAACAGTACAACAAGTGGACAGACAGAGCTGGGCAGGGATGAACTTGAGGGATGACCTAACAACACAGATATAATACATTTCAAGTACCCATTTTTCCAATATTAAAGGTTTTTCTTTCCCAGCAGAGAAAATAAACAGCACTGGCTTGTCCAGTGGAAGTTTTCCAGCAGTATTTTATTTGGTGTTCAAAACGACGTGGCTGTATCCCTGATTATGTTACCTTTTTACATAATATATTTAGAACAACTCCTTCATCACACTGCTAAGAACCTGTATTCAAACAGTTCAGGGTAATGAAGTTCTAATTTCTAAGGTAGAATCTGTGGATATGTTGAAAAGGGAGAAATCAGAATGGAAAAAATATTCTTTTTTTAACTATTTGGTCTTTGCATGGGGCTTTCATATTTCTGCAGCTGATCCCAGTGTGGATTAGGGATAATAAACAGCCTATTAATGGAGGCCTGAACTAGGAAATGGAGTTTGAATCAGCAGCAAAATTCAATGGCTGGCGAAGGTTAATAACTCCATTACTATCAGCTCTATTTTTTAGCCGTTTGAAGAGCTAGGTGTTAGCCTTATCTTACTCCTCATTAATTGAGCTAATAGAACCCCAGTGACCCTACCATGCTGCCATTATCTGAGAGTTTACCAGACATGGACTGGAATACTTATCACTGAATATGTATTCCTCAGGTTCATTTTTATATTGGAAATATTTTTGTTAAAGATCGGCTGTTTTCAGGTTTCTTTTTGTCTTTTCATTTCCTTGCTGCCTTCTGTAACAGCTACATATTTTGAAATTAAATGTAAATGACTTAATTAAAATCCTATCAAGGAACAAGCTAAGTCCCAAAATAGTTGCATCAAGGAAACATAATAGTGATTGAATTATTCTGACATGGAAAAGTCTTACAGGGCATTTTTAAAACTTTGGCCTAATTTAAATGATGGATATTGTGTATTTATAATAGATGTGTTTTTAATTGATGGCATACAAAAATCTGATGAGTAACAAAGAAGAAATGTTATAATTATCTCTTCCTATTTTCTCCTTATTTTCAGGGGAAAAAAACCCCAAACAAACATAAAAATGATGTGGTAATCAAGGGACTAAATCAGTACAATAAAATTTGCCTGCACCAGGGAGAGAGAGAGAAACAGAAGGAAAAGTCCAAGTGACCTACGTTGGATTTGGCTTAATTTATAAAGAAAGTAGTAAAACTAATGGGCAAACCAATTCTGTTTCAATCATTCTCATTTTTTGTCTCTTACAATTAGGAAGCAGCTTGCTCTTACCAGAGCCATTATATGGTTGCTGGTTTATTGACTGTCGTCTTCACTGATGCTAATTGGTTTCCGTTTTATTATCACTTTGCACATCAGTGCTCCCATCTCAGCTTCACGTGTTCAGACAGACTGACGGGTTGGGTAAAAGCTAAGGGGAAGACAGTGGGAGCTGAAGGGGCAGGATCTCCTTGAGGTCAGCGATATGCTTATGAAACAGAAACATTGGAAAACGTGGTTTAGATGATGAATTCCTATTTGCCTTCCCCACCTCGGTGGAGGTGCTCACCCTCTTAGCTGTGCTGACATTGAGCCCACGCATAGCCGTGCTCCGAGGGAACAGAACACCCTGCCCAAGCGAGAAACATTACTGGGTTTTCCCCAACCAAAATCCATTATGGATTGTGCTCACTGGGCAAAATTTACAGATATTCCTCTCGCTCAGACTGGTGAATGACTCGTCTGCTTCACTATGTCAGTGGGATCCTTTAGTCCATGGTTGCTACCCCTGTAGCCTTTTCCAAGCTACATCAATTCAGTCGTTGTGTCATCTCCTGATGCAAGTGTTTTGAGACTTACCCAGCCCATTGACAAGATTTTAATTAAGTCATTTACCCTTGTTTCCTGACGTGCCTCTACACCAAGAGGCGTAACTGAGCGCTCTGGCGTGGCGGCTCTGTTAAGCAGTCGCACCCACAGGCTGCTTAATAGGGACACCTGATTCTCCACACGTACTGCAAAAAGCTGCACACACCGAGTCTGTTGCCCTGCACAAATCTGACGGAAGCGGCTCCTTGCGCCGATTTCTGAGGAGTTTTCCATTGGTGGAGAATCCTTATTCCCTGTTCTCCCTTTCACCCTTGGTGCGCTCTCTTCCCATAACATAATCCAAATCCAAATAGAAGCTATAGCTTTAAATAATCCATTAGATGGCAAATTAGATGATTACACTAAAAAGATAATGTCACTTCCGCTGCACATTCTGCCTGACCTATATTGGTACCATAAGAGCCTTTCTGTCCCGCGGAAAGGAGTTAATATGCATTTTGAGCCAACTATAGCAAAACATCAAATGCAGTTTTAAAATCCTTCTGTGGGCTTTCTGTAGGATGCTGCATTTGCTGTCACAAGCATCACTTCGTTCTTACTCTGCTCCAGCAAGAACAGGAGGTATATTTGGCTTCAGCTGTGGGAGGCGGGTATTATTTTTAGAAGTTACCTCATACGAGCTCCTTTTGATGGTTGGAGTTCGTTTGGTGAAATCCTGGATACAGCAATTAAGGAGATCTCTGATCTCAGCAAACTTCCTAAGTCTCCGGGACGAGAAAGAAGAAAAACTTCTAAGTCAATATTTTTATTTTTAAAGGACCCAAACCCACATAATCCTTTCATTCCGTTTGCTGCCGAAAGGAGGGATATGTTCCTGCAGTAGCTACTTCCCACAAATGAGGAGATACTAGGAAACCTGGAGACTTTCCATACTGATTGCCCTTATGTTGAAATCTTTTTTCTCAGAAGAAACCATCGCTGTCAAGGTTGCCTTTCTGAACTCAGTACCTAACAGGAGAGAGAAAACATAAAAGCAGTGGAGTCTGGGCTGTTTGTCGTGTCTTTGGCTGTGGTAGCAAGGTTGAGACTGGGCAAACCAAGCCAGCGCCGTCTCTGCCTTCTCCGCAGGGGAACAGATGCAGCCAAACCGAGAGTGTGCGGCGTGACGTTGATGCTTTCAGTGCTGCTTCACCCAGTGCCATAAAGCACCCACAGTTTCAAGGTAGAGCCACTAGCTCCTCCTTGGGCTGCCAGAATTAGAGGCCTGTGTGGCAGCAGGAAGTTGAAGGAGGTGACTTTGAGTAGGTGACATTGGGTGGTATTTGAATCTTGAAGAGTCAAAGAACTTTAAGTGATGTCAAATTCAGCAATACAGGAAACTTTCTGTTGAAATGCTCGGCGGCCGCTCGGGAGGAGCCAGCTAAGTCAGGCAGCGTTTCAGAAGGAGTCGCGAGCCAAGAAGGCCTGATTCGGTTGGCTACGCAGGAGTCCTGTGTCCTTACATGCTCTCAGTCACTTCAGGGCAAAGAACTGTCCCTGCAGGCAAAAACTATTTACTATTTATTTGAGATTGTCTCTAGTTTCTAGAAGAAACTGAAGATTTTTACTGAACCAGCTAGCCAAGTTCTCTCATATTTGCATTGGAAACCTTTCCCGTACTACGCAGGAAGCTGAGGTGAAAAGTGTCCTGTGGTCACTATGGGGAACTTGCACATTTCCATCTTGTCAGGGGAAAATATGTTGTTCTGAGGGGAGAACATCTGAGAATTGCCTGGAGAACCAGGGTTTTAAAGTCCTAGTTCACAATGACAACATCAGGGTACTTGTCTCTACAAATCAACGAAGGTTCTCCAGGACATTCACCTGAGACCCAACTTTTGTTTAAGGAATGAAATGAAAGTCATGGGAAATCAAAATGTTATCATTTAAATAAAAGTCATCTAACCTGTGCTTTTCCCATCTGAGGTCTCTTTGCTTTGGTGACCAAAAGGTGTGAATAAAAACCTAGGAGCATCCCCGAGAGCTCACTGAACCCACAGACCTGGGTTCCTTCGGGTCTCCCAGTTCGCCCTCTGTTCATCTTGGCCTCTGGCTTAGGGTCCAGCCGTATTCAAATGCTGTTTGAGTGCCGTGGCATTGCACCTGAGGTCCCATCCTTCCTGTACCGCTTCTCTTGGGCTGTTTGATCCAGACTCACTGTTAACTCTCAATTTTGCTGAGACTGGGGTGCCGGAAGGGATGCAGCTGCACGCAGTCAGGCGCCATCAGCGATCTCAGCAGAGTAAAATACAACGCGCTTAGTCAATTCTGAATAGTTCTTCAAGGACTAAAGCAGTCACTTTAAACGTTTTACCTTAATTTCCTCAGTAGTTCACATGGAAATACGAACCATTTACATGCAGGTCTGATTTTGTAGGATTTAGGAGGTTCTGTAAGGAAGATACTCAGTACCTGAGGGATGAAAACTTCTAATGTAATGGTGTGGCAACATTTTAATTTGCAATGGTTAAGAACACATACAGATAAACACATACAGACAGAACTGATGAGAGTTTTGCATGTGAGAACTGTGGATGGAGACACTTAGTGCCTGTGAAAGCTGGAAAGGGAGGGCTGTCCTGTGTTGTCAGGTGTCTCACGCTGAGTTGATCTCTTACCATTTACTCCAGCAGCGTGGTAGCACAAGTTGGCAGAATATTAATTCTGAGTAAATGTAGAAAGGTCACCCTTACATCTGTACAGGTTAAAACTGAGTTTATGAAAGTCTGTTACTGCATTTGCTGTCTGATATTGAGAGCACAGGGGCAGTACTGTTAGAGGAACTGCAATACAAGTGTACGTTACCTTTGAACTCCATGATTACTGGAATTCAGGAATTCTGGAGTGAAATCTTCGGACACGTTTACGGCAGCTGTGCTCTGATTTAGTAGTCTCTTTGGATCTGAGACTAATCCCAGAGTAAGCCATTGCTCCAAGCTAGTGTGGCGGGCAAATTGGCCCATAGTGAGAACCACGGGCAAACCAGACATTAGGATTTTTGTGCTTAGATTCTCCAAGCTGAAGATCTGGGAAGACAAGTGCATCAGTCTGTAGCAAATATAATACGGCTTGGGTGATTAGAACTGTCAAGTAATATTGCATATTGAATGGAGACTAGTTTGTCATTACCATGAGGATTAGAAAGTGTAATCTTCATTAAAACACCAGTGGATTTACTGCTGTTTGCCTTGGAACAAGATATTTGCTCAGAATTTTCTAGTAAGTAAATTTAGCAAGTGCAGGGCAATTTAAGAGAGCAAAGCTGAGTACTGTCATAGCTGATTCTGCAGGAAAGCTGTAGGAACAATCCCTGATCTCTGACAGACGCACTGGATCTGATTCCATTGGTCTGGATCACCTGCAGCCACATAAATGTATTAATCACCATCACTTAAATTGACTTCCTTTGGCTCAGGTGTAAGTGCTGACCTGGTGATTTTGTGCTGTGTCAGGATCATGTTTTCTGTCCCTAAATACGTTATGTTTACAAAATCTGGTATTACAGAACTCTGTAAGGCTTGAAATACATTTTGAGTAAGGCTTTTATCCATCCCATGGAGGTTTTTAACGTTATCCTGTCCTGCATGTGCTGTATTCCTCAACTCGGTAAGATCACTACCATTCTTTGCACGTGATGCAAACTATTTTTTGAAAAATTGTCATCTGGTCTTGTTCTGCTATGAATGCTGATTCATATCCCACTGATACGTGCTGAGTGAACGATCCAGAGGACAGTCTGTTCTTTTCATGTAACTGACCAAAGATCAAGGTACAGCAGGTTAAAAAAATAATTGTTTTATTTAATCTCCTAGTAAACGCTGCTACTTTTAGGAACATGATTTAAGCTGATTTTCAGGCCAAGTCTGTAGGAATCCTCCTCACATACTTGCAGTGAAATCAAGGGATCTGTATTGGCCATGAATTTGCTCCAAAGTTAAAGAAAACAAACAAAATAGGTGTCTCAACCCCTTGAGTCCTTTGGACTCTTCAGATGGACATATATTTTTCTTGGCAGTGTTTGAAAACACCGAACTGTCAGGGCAGAGTGGTGGGAATGGCAAACGCCCGTGTTTTCATAACGTTTACTTTCTCCTTTCACAAGTTCCCTGTCCTCACGGAATTCTGACCCAGTTGAACACTTCCCCGTGGATGAGGCTGCATGGCATTAACTGGTACAGGAGCAAGCCCTTAGCTTTCATTCCACCGGTCCAATTATAACCACAGCTGGAAAACTTGCTGCCATCTTTTTGCTAAAAATGTTACTGCCAGTCCATCATACTGAATCCAGGTTTTTATTAACTTGTGTTAATAAATAGCTGAAAGGCATTTTGCTCAGTGATTTTTCTTTAAGGTCCCTTCCAACCCAAACCATTCTGTGATTCTGTGCTTCTATGATTCTATGATTATTAAAGAATTCTTCTATTCCAGTTCTGTAATTCCTATAGTAATTAGCTGTTACTCAGACAAATCATCCAATAAAGCACAGCAAAACCAGGGATGGCAGGAGAGAAGCCTGGACATAATGACAAGGGAGAATGAGGAACAGATTCACTTCTTGAAGTCTCTTCCGTGTCCTTCTTTGGCCGTATGTCTGCATCATGGATAGTTTCCAAATTGTCCCATCTGCAGAAACTTGAGAGTAGCTTCTCGGATTTATTAAGCATCATGTTGGTTTACTGCTGAGTGTAGGAGAGCTCCATGTTCAGGCTGAATATTTGGGTTTAGTTCCTGCCTTGTTGAGCATTTCTCCAGTGGTTCCTGAGTTTCTAATCATGCTGTCTTCCTTCCCACCACCCCTACCTGACCCTGCTATAGATCTCAACTGTTGTTTTACCTTGTTGATGTTTTGTCTATATTTGCTTTAACCAGATGCCCCTCTTTGCATGCAGCACTGGGACTCATCCCCTCTCTCCTATCAACAATAATTAGCCTTGTAAGACTAATGGAAGAAATCGTGTCTAATTACCCTGTTGAAGGCCCAATTATGTTATTAACATTTGTGGGCTATAAGCTAATGATGAGGAGAGCCTCTCATTTGCATAGCATTAAGTTAATTGAGCTGGAAGCTATGGGGTGGATAGCAGTGATGATAGCAGGATTCTGTTACAGAATGGATAATGATGACCGGAGCAGGACAATTCACCTGACAGGTTTATTAATTAACGGCTATCTGATTACCTAAAAGAAATGGCAAGTGGCAGTCCTTCTGAAAGAAGCTGCAGTATTTTTTAATGAAAGATGCTATATCGCTGCTGATATGCTGGGGTGATTTATGGTGATGGCAGTGTAAGCTCTTTACTGGAAGCCTACACAAAAACCTGTTCTGGGTTCCTCCCTGCCCTTGCAGGATTGTGCTGCGAAGGTCTGGGGTTTCTAACTATGCCTGATTCATATGTGGTGCAGGAAGGAGGGCTGTGCCGGTGAATTGTGGGCTTGTGTGAAGTGTGTTTTCAAAATCCTTAATTGTTATGTAATCTGGGAGTTTTGCCCTTATAAGAACCGGAGGATTTGATTTTCTAGAAGGGTTTTATTTTCATTATGGTGTGAGGCAGGATTCTATCTTGTATTAGGGAGAAAATGACTGTAAACGTTCAGTTTTTCACATTTTCCTGGTATGTACAAACTGTGAGTGAAGGTGAGTGCTCTTACCTTCCGCTTATTTCTGGATGCAAACAAAGCTAGGCTTTTAGGGAACAGGAATCTTTTTTTAATTTACTTCAAACAGTTCTAAGACTAAAAATCCATCTTTTTGTTTAGACGTCAGGTTCTGTCTGGTTAATTCCAAACACGTGGTAATTCACAACGGACTCAGGCGGAGTCTTGTTTGAACTATAGTGTCTTCTAGGTGAAAAAAATCACTCCGGTTAAAAGTTGCCTGTGCAGTCAGTCCCAAACTAACCTGCTACCCAGTCAGTCATCATTAGAAACACACACCTCGTTCTGGACGTACCTGAATGTCAGACGGAGCTCCCAGTCAGCAGATCTTTTGGGACTGAAGAGCCCGTTATTAAACCACGCGAACACCAGACCTTACCTAGTGACTGACATACCCCGTTCATCCTGGAGAACCTTTGGCCAGCCTTGTCCCAGGGAAAAAAAAGAGAGCACTACAGATTTTAACCCTTCAGAGGATGACGTTTTATCCATTTAGGTGGCCTGATGACTAGTGTTTCAATAGTAATAGATTGGTGAAGAGTAGAGACCTATAGATAACATACAATGGCCGTTGTTTTGCTGTCGGAGAACTTAGATGCGTGAAATCCCCCCGTGTTCTGCCACTGGCAGTTGTTGAGTGCAAGGGAGCTGGGAGCGTTGCCTTCATCTGATCAGGCAAAGGGGCCAAAATTTTCATTTACTGGATACATACAGACATTCACAAATCACCACGGACACTTTTGGTGAAAAGGAGAAGAGATGAAAAACGAAAATCAAAGATGAAGGAAGCAATCTGGGAGAAGAGCTCCCGCAGCCAGCTGACAGTCAGCTCTGGTTACTGGTTACAGCTGCCAGCAGAGGCCAGACAGCCCCATTACCTCTGACCGAGGGTGGGTCGCTCCGTGTCGCTGCAGATACCACCCAAACCAGCACACTGTGACGTGGAGCGGGTGAGGGAGAAGTGTTGGTGTAACACTTACAAGGAGCATCTCCCATCTCCTTCCAGCACGTGATGGTGCAGAGCCCAATGTCCATAGCCGTGGAGAAATTACCTAAAAAGCTTGTTCAGGAAACCTAACACAATGAATAAGTGCCTTGCCTGGAATTTAAACCCTACATCCTCCAGGTCCTCATTAGCTTTCTGGAATCACTAACCCACCCAACCAGGGTTGGATAGAAATATCTTTACTATACAAATTAGGTTTTGGTTAAGGTGTGCTGTAGTCCGCCACGGTGCCGTGCTGCATAGAACAGACAAACGCAGCATCAAGCCAAGATCTGATAGATCAGGAATTATGTATTTAATTCCGAGTTCTGTGTAGAGTGCTCATAAAAGCTTGATCATGATAGAGGGGCCAATAAACATTTGGGAGCATAAATATTTCTGTAGGCAATGGCTTTGTGAAACATTTAGTTCTTGAGTAATAAGAACAGAGAAAATCAGAAGAGTAGAAACCTCTAGGTAGTAATCTGGTAGGTTATATATGTTGCAATGATAATAATGTTGAGAGAGAACTTTTATGGGACAGGTAGCAGCAAATACATTGAGTCCTGCACTTTTTGCTAATGTTCTCATCTTCATGTGCTTGTCCCACTTGCATCTCTGATGCTCCAAAATCCAAACCTAGAAAAGCAGCGTTAATGAGACCTCGGGGTGCCGAGCTACTCCTCGTTTGGAACAAGGGTGCAAGTCCTCTATGTCTGCCTGAGCGGAGTGTTGTGAGCAGGCAGGGCAAAGCCTTGGAGTCTCAGGCTGTGATCACAGGTTCACTAGAGGAACGGACCAGTGCCTACAGCAGGCTAGGCAGCTTTTGTTGTCAGCGATGGGCTGCCAGGAAAAACACAACTGTGCGAGGTGAAATCCTCACACAGAAAAGATGCGCTCTGTTCTTCTGGAATATCCATCACTTGAGTATTTAGGCATCAGTCCAGCCAGCCAGCACAAGGAGATATATTTTAGAAAAGGGACATATCAGAAAGTATTTTAAATGGCCAAATTGTAGAACAAAACATTCTGACAACACAGCCGGTGCTCTTGTCAGTCTGCAGGCTAGAAAATAAGAAGAGAACCTGTAAGAAAAATAAAAACAACCTAGGAATAGCTAATCAGGTTAGAAACGATGTTTTGGCTGCAAGGATTTTGAGGGCTGTAGAGAAAAATAGAATAAGATTAGAAGATGTTTGTCCATCCTGTATGACAAATGTGGGGGAAGATGTAATCATTTGTTACTTCTCTTTTTTCCTCGGAAAACAGCAGCAGCAATGAGCTGGCAGGCACAGTGAAATGCAGTTAGCAAAAGTAATGGGAGTTGAAAGTTTGACCTTTTGTGATGGAAATTTGATATGAAAAAAGGGTCTTTTGATAATTTCTCTATCCAATCAGATATAGGAGATGTCTTGATCCCGTTTCCTCATTTGCATGCTGACTGATCTCATTTGAAAACCCAATCATTCAGAAATATTGGGACGTCAACAGAAACGTTACAAGCAAGGAGCTGTTTTATCTGAAAGGTCTGCAGGATGTCATCTCTTGTTTTTCACTCCAGTGGCCTGATCTCTTCTTCATGATTCCATGTTTTTATTGGCAGGATAAGTTGAACATACTGAAATGCAAATAGCCCTTTCCGCATTGAACCAAAATATAGGAGTTTTTTTCAGTATGATTGATTGTATCCAGGGCACTTCAAAAGCACCAAAGAAAATATTTGCTGCAGTGCCTCCGATTTCTTGACATTGCCGAGTTCTGACGTTTCCTGTTAGCAGTCATTGGCAGAAAGTGATTCCTGGGCCTCCATCTCACCTCTGCTTGTTCCCCATGTACAGCCCACATCGATTCAGCTCGCTGCTCCTGGGACAGCCCGTGAGGTCATTTAGTTCACCCACAGACACACACCTCGTTGTTATCCCGGGTGCTGAGTGTCGTAAGTGTACTTAATGGATTTTACCGAATTGCAGGTGTGTTTAATCCCACAATGGTATAATTCAGAGCCAACCAAGATCACGTGTTGGCTTTCCACTGTGTGTGTAACTGTCCAGATGATTATCTGGCTAGTCAGATTTCAGACCTAGGCACTGCCTGCTTAGGTGAGTTTAGGATCAACTTTATCTCCCAGACAGTTTAACCTTTCCATTTTCTAGAACAGGCAACCCAATTTCCATTTTACTCAACCGCGCAGCGGGTTAATGGCAGGTTTTCCTGCTGGGTAACTGGTGTCGTTATCTCCTGTTTTGGAGACTACTTATTAAACTGAAATCTTAAGCCAGAGTTCTTGCATTACATAACCCAGAAGCTAGGGACAGGCTAACAATATATAGCAGGTTCTGAATAAAGGAAATTATTTAAAATAATGCTTTTTTTGTTTGTTTTAATACTACCTTTTTGACATCGGGGTCAAGCTGTATGAGAAATCTTTTGTCTTTAGTAACCCAAGGTTATTTTCTCTCACCTGTTTCTCCACTTGGACAACCCCTAGCCTGTTAATCTGAGTGCTGTCCTGGGAAATGGGATGCCCAGCTCCTTTCTGGGGCTTCTTAGGCTTGCTCTGCTTTATAGAAAAAGGTAGGTGTTCACTGAATGTAAGCCTCTTGCCTCCCTGGTGAACACCTGCGTTGGACTGCAAAGATATTCTGCTTTTCTGGTTTGATGTGAAAGAGAGCAACCCAAGAGGAGGGCAGAGATGGATGGTGTAGGTTTAGTGTTGTGGTGCTTGGCTGGGGGATGGTTCGTTACCGGAATGTCTCAGTGAAGCTGGCAGGTTTTGAAGAGCTGTCCTGAGCACCAGCTGTTGGCTGCCCTGACCTAACAAAGCCGAAACTGCTGTGGTTTTGCACAGTTTGCTTCTGGGAGCCCAGCGAACCCTCTTGTTTCTCTGGAGCGGGCAGATTTGGGGAGGGGATTTGGTGCTGGGCACTGTAGGGTGGAGCGTGTGAGGAGAGGCACATAGCCAGGTGACGGCGAGGGCACTGCGCGGGGACTGCTTTCCAAAGCAAATCCTGGGGGGAAGGGGTGCGAGGAAAGGGATCAACCACGTTATAAGCGTTATGTAATAGGACATCTTGAAAATCATTTCGTTGATGTTCGTACAGCACTTGGAAATGCAAAGCTCTGCGTTAGGACAGGAGGCCGAGGTTTACCGCGGTGTTCCTTGGGCGGGTGACGCTGTACGTGACTGGGGATGCACAGAAGTCTGCAGTCTTCATCGCTGAGCTGCAAAAAGAGCGGATTTACCCAGCTTGTTCTTTTCTTGATAGATTTCAGGGTCTAACCGCAGGTTAGTGTGGGTGTTTGTGCTATTTGTCTGATTGTACCTGGTTTCTTCAGGAACACACGTACCTCTCTATATGGGTGGGGATTTCGTTGCTGGAAGAACGTGCCTGTTTCTGACTGAGGACAGGAGTAACTTGACTGATAGGTCTCTTCAAATCAAGAGAACCTCTTTCATCAAATCCTATGGCCTGTCAGCTGGGGAGGAGTGCTTTGTAAAACAGCAGAAATGGTAAATTCCCCCATTCCTTGTGTAATGCGCTGAAGTTGGTATGACGCAGCAGCTCTCCGAATTAGACATCGGGCGTTCTCCCAGCTGGGAAATCAACCTCCTTCATCCCTCGCATATTCCAGGATATCCATCCATGCAAGTTAAACCACGATGTGTTATTCTGGATAACCACAGCGATCTACCTCCACCCTGATGGATTCTTTTAAATATCCTTCCTCCCCGCCACCTCCTTCTGCTCCTCAGTGTGTTAGGAAAAAAAAAAAAAATAAAGCAGTTCAGCGTACCAATATTTTCTCTGCGCTGAAGTCAGCATAGAATATTAGTGTCCAAAAAGTTGTAAAACAAAAGACTATCATATGTTGCACCTTTTAATCATGTAATTGCTGAGTGACATTTAACTCTGAGGCTTTAAGTTACTCCTTTGTCAGCCAGCCTTCTCCTCCTGCCCCTCTCATTCCTCCCTCCTCCCGAAGCAACCTGCTTCTGCAGAGTAGTGCTTTAACTACACTGAAGTTTGGCTGGGCTTCTACATATTACAGCAGCAACACGAAAGCAAACAATTGAAGTATTTGAGAACAATGAAATATGTATGGCTATCTGTGACAGCCCTATAAAGCAGAGCAATTAGCCGCGTAATCCGAGAAAGCCAAAGCCACCGGCAGCCCACGGTTCCCTATTAGTTAAATGCTTTTTGTACGTCCTCATCCCATCAAATCAACTAACACTTCCTTTAATTGGTTCATGAATTATACAGCTTGGCTGCATTATAATTTAATCACCAGTAAACATTCCTGGGGCCTGCTGTAAAGTGTATAGCGCTCATTAATTCCTTAATTTCAGCAGATGGAAGGGGAGATCGGATGAACGGTGGCAGTACAGAGCGCCTTGGGCAATGGAAGAAGGAAAAAAAGGTGGGGGGCCGTTTAGGTTTTTTAAGGGCTGTCAGAAACTCAATCTGTGAGCTGTCAGCAGCTTGGACCCGTTTCCCCCCGCCTCCCCCTGCCTTCACCCCACCTACTGCTGCAAGTGACTGACGGATTCATATGGAGGCTTGTCAACCCGTCTTTAAACATCAAGCCAGCGGGTAAACCAAGCCCAATGTAAATTAATTCTTGTCTTACGGGCCCCCCTTTCTCTGTCCCCATGAATATTTCATGGCGGGCAGCATAAATATTAATTCTAATAGCTCTGCACAGTGGTTATTATTTCTGTTTTATGACAAATATTCATAAAATATTCAGGACCCTTTTTTAGAACATTTACACACTTGATTGTGAAATTTTCCAGCTTCCTGGGGACACAGTAAACATATTGGGGTTCTCTTGATGGACTTTTTTCTCTCTTAATTAATACTACGCCACATTAATATTTAATCAGATTTAGTTTTCTTTTCCCCAGAAGTGAACCCTATTACATTTGAGGATTTATTTGACAGTGTTTAAACAGGGAATTTTTATTCCCTATTATGAAATCGGTTTCCTTTGACACATATATAAAATGACACATTATAATCCATTCTTTTATTCCCTCCCCTTGCCCCCAAATCATACACTTTTTTTGGTGTCAGTTCTTTTTATTTATTTTATTTTATATACCAAATATTCTGCCAACAACAAAAGTTAGTGTTTAAATGCTGGGGGCAGGGGGGAGTTCAATGTAGCGTTTTATAGGAACACTTAAGATTAAACGTCATTTACCACACATTGGATTCCACTTATTTAATGAGGAAGAGGAGTAGAGGCTTCCCTGTTAGGAGCGGGAGGTACAGAGCAAAGCTGCAGACGGGTAGCAAAAGCGTCAGTTCTGCTACGAGTTTGCTAGTGCTTAACCCCGGAGTTCTTGCTCCACTCAAGATTTGCTTTGCAGAATCTAATTATTGCAGGGGAGGGTTGCAGGCATCTAAGGAAAGAGGACTGCGTTTGGGGAAGCGGGTTCAGGTTCCTGACCTCGGGCCTTTGGGGCTGCAGAGGCTTTCGATTCTCTGAGACCGAGCTGGATTAACCTTGCGGAGAGTGGAAAGCACGCCAGCCGCGTTACTCTGAAGCAGTGCTGGCTGCCATCTTACTCTGTGATTCATAAAGCACCGCTGGAGCGAACTCCAGGGGGAATGCAAAGATGCTGGAATAACAGCTGAGAGTAAGGAGGAGGCCAAGAATAAGAATGAGGGGAGAAATGTAAAGCAGGTTTGAATGGAGGTACCAATGCATCTCCCGCTTACTGCATGTGGGAAGAGTTAATACTGCCTTCTGAAAAGCAGCTTTAAAAATGCACTGAAGCCCCAGTCTGAGAACATTGGCTGTGTGGCCGGGTGCCTTCCGCTGTGCTTACGTACCATTTACACAGCCGGCAGCTCGTCACACCACTGTCGCGTGGAATGGCTCTTGCTGCCAAAAGGCCCGGGGTTCTTCGCTGGTGTAAATCTGCGTGATGCCAGCGGAGCTGCTTTGCTTTATCCCAGCTTGAGATCCTACCCGTTGTCCCGTAGAACACGCCAACCGTGCTACCCGGCAGGTGCCTGGTGTGGCACCCGCTGAGACGCTGCTGAGGTACCAGGCTGGTGGGGTGGGATGCGGGAAGGACCCTGCTGCCCGGGCCGTCGGAGGCTGGGCACGTGTACCTGGGGGCTGGAAAACATCTAACAGAGTCATTACTCTGCGCTGTTGGTGAAGGGAAAGAACATCTGCAGCTACCAAGGACATTGTTCATCTCGCTCCCCTGGCCAGAAGCCATGTCCTGGGAATAGTGCCCCACTTAGCTGCCTTTTGTAGTTATTGGACAGAAATGCATCCATTTGAAAAGAAAGATCCAGTGTCTGGAAATAGCTTGTTATCACATGAATCATGATAGGAGCTCAATGAGCAAAACACTTGTGCCAATTAACCTGTGGTTTAGTGTTAATGCAGTGTATTTTCCCTTATGGCCAAAACCTAGAGGGTGAATTTACTTCCCAAAATAGAATCAAGCATCTTTCATCAGAAGATATCCCAGAATTTGAAAGACATCAGTGAATAAAATCTCCCAACAGCTCCTACCATAAATAAGAGATAAGGATCATTTCATCCAATGCAGAGACATGGAGCGGCAGTATTTAGGGTAGGAAGTACACTAGATCCATATCCAGTCAGCAGTGCAGCCTTGGAAGATCATCTGTAGTCGGGTTACCTGCGGGCAAAATTCCCGTGGGTTTATAGCTGCTTTGAGAGAAGCCTGGATGAGACAGGGAAAAGGTAGATGGGATCTATGTAACCGGTTTAATTTTTAAGAGGGAATTTGGGGATGCAGAATGTAATTATGGACATATAAAGTGCTCAGGATCCTGTGGCTGGGCTCCTAGTTCTCAAGAAGAGCCTTGGCCAAGGTTTCAGATTCAAGGTGTCTCTGGAGGAGGGGGAGCATTCTGTAGGGGAACTGAGGGATCCAAGTCAGGTGTCTCTGGCTAGAAAGTCAATAAAGGTAACCTGGGGTTTAGCTGGGATTGTCACTTGGATTCAACTTGATTTGCCATATTATGGTGATAATTCGGTGGTGCCACCCAACAAAAAGACCTTTTTGCAATGCAGATTTTTCTTGTGCCTTGGCCAAGCCTGCCATCCCTCCCCTGTCTGGCTTGTGGTCCCTGTATGACCCAGAAGTTTGTATAGTTTTATGCATTTTTGGAAGCTTTTAAAACTAAAAACCATGGTCCAGTTTTAACGCTGGGTCTTGCAGTGTCGCTGAACTCGGGGTGGTTGCTGGAGGTGGTCCTTGTCTCTCTGCCAGTTCAGTCCATAATGTCCCCCCAGGCTCTTCCAGCCTTTTGTGAGAACTGTGTTATTTCCTTCTCCGCCTGCTTTGGCTTGGGATTGGGATCCGAAGGGAGGAGCTTGCATTTGTGCCAGTGATCACAGAAGGATTTTACCTGTGGTAGCCTTTCAGAGAGCTACTGCCTCCAGACCCTCCAACGGCCTCATCTCTTCTTCAGCTTTACATCTCAATTACAAACCTTGTAGCCATTGCATGGCCAGAACCGAGGCCTCCAGGAGGGTTATTTTCCATGGGGAATTGTGCCACAGCATCAGATAACACTGTATTGATATCTCCATGTTGTTCTGTGCCTTGTGAAAGGCTCAATTTTTTACTCTTGAATTTGACGTTTTCTATTTGCCTGCCTGGAAAGGAGGGAAACTTTGTGTCCCTTCCACTCTTTCTCCTTCCTCAACTCCTTCTCTCTCTTTCCTGTTCTCTCTTGCTCTAATTCAGCTGGGTTCTGTCAAAGTTCTGCCAGCAAAGTTTGCTGTAACTCTGAGATCACACAGGCATCTGATCTTCGCATTCTTTTTTTCTTTTAAAGCAGACTGATGTGGTACGTTGTAAACTGCCAGGAGCACTTGCTAATTTAGTAGTTAATGACAGTCACCGAGAGTGTTTTTCTTGCCCCTGGAGAGGTTTTAGACACAGCTGGGGTAGATTTGCCACTATCAATTATGCACAATTTTAAACAAGAATTGGCCAGCGGGGGCCTCTTTTTTTTTGCAGAATGCAGAGCGTGAAGAATGGGAATATGGCAGCTGGTACCTGCCTACGAGGGAGAAGATATATAGGAGTCAAGAAAATAAGGGAAAGATTAATAGCTTACTATTTTTAAAGTTGCAGTTTCAACTCAAAAGTCTAAATGCTACATTAAAAGTGGCCCAGCATTTGTTGTTGGGGTTTTTTTTTGTTAATTCAAGCATCCTAACTTTATTGCAAGGCTTGATCTGGCCCTGGGATAGCCACAAGCCAGTCAGTAGTCTGTGTTTGTAAAAGCCAGCTAGGGAGTCAGGATTCTGTCTCAGATGGCACACTGCATCACTTTTCATCCTCAATGAAAACAAGGTATGGATTCAATTAGATTTAATGGTATAGGTCAAGTTTCACAGACAATAATTTTACAAAAAGGGCCTGGCTTTGGGCTCCCCTCCACCAATGTCAATCCAGAGCAACTCCAGGTAATGGGAAATGCCAAGGGTAAGAATCTGACCTGAGTAAATAGCTCAGGTCTAGAACAGTCAACACCTGGACCCATCTAGGTCAGCCCTATAAACCAGCTGTGTTTAAATTACAGGACCACAACCCATGGAAGGGCACGGCTTACAGGCAGAGCTTTGGTTCTATTGAGCTGGGGAGGGAGCTTGCCCGGCCGCGGAGCTCTCCTGGGAGGTGACTGCCAGTACGTACGCAGGAGGAGCGAGCGTCAGCCCCTAGCTCAGTGGTACCAGAACTCAGGCACGTGGGACTTGCTTCTCTTACGGCAACACTTGTCGGTTTTCATCGTAGGTGCATTATATCCACAGAAGAAGAAAACCCCTCCTGAGGAAAGCTCTGAGCACTATCAACTGTTAATAACTTGGGTTAACTAGGTTGGTTGCCGTCTGGAACAAATGCCATTCAGGACTAAAGAATGCTGTGCGTAGGTCAAAAACCCTTCTTCACTTGCGGTATGGTTGAGACTCATTTTTTCCAAAAACACTGTCTCACGTTCAGGCGTGAATTAAAACTTCTGCCACCTATACCTTCACCTTCTCCTCTCTCCGTTTGCGAAGGGATGCCATCGGGACGCCCTGGTGACCTCTGGGATCTTAGATGATGCTGTCTGAACAGGCAGAAGCCAGAAGTGGTTGGAATACCCTTTTGGAATGCCAGATGGCTGGTAGGCAGACGGCGTTATATTCCAGCTGTTAGAGGCCTTATATATTTCATCGTCATCCAAAAGCGACTGGTTCTCATTTGACTGGGTACACAGCGAAGGTGTCATCAGCATTATTAATTTGTGGGAATTTAATCTCTCTAATGTCTCTGAAAGCTGTAGTCGATTCGATAAGTGATGTCAAGTACAGTGAGGAAGAAGTAGGATTCTGACACGAGATTCTTTTTTTCCTTTTAACATTTGTGTTCACGGTTTTATTATCTGTGAAAGCTGGCTGACAGGACCGGACCTTCTTCACATCCCTCTCCTGGGGGAGAGAACAAAGGAGAGAGGACAGAGCTTTGCTTACGAATCACTTGGCTTCAGTCCCGTGTCTAGCAGCAGCGCGGCAGCTCGGTGGCAGTTACGGGGACATTTGTCTTCAGAGACCTGGGCTGAGAGGCTCTACCGAGTGCCACCCCACAGAGCACCCATTTAACTGGACGCCGATGGTTTTTGGTTGCCGACAGGTGGGTGCTGAGCCCGTGATGCAGGAGTGAGGAGTGCTGGTGCACCTCTGCCCTTGCCGTGCGCTCCTCGCCTGGCTGCCGAGGGACGTTGCTCGCCTGTAGCGAGCTGCCCTCACGGCTTGCCAGCTCGGGAGGAGAAGCTGCGCTAGATGCTCATCTAGCAGTATATTGTAGTGTACTTTGATATGAGGCTGTGTTTCCTCGCCTCCCTGTCTACCCGTTCTGATGACATCTGTTTCATATTCCCCCGTGATAGGAGCTGTGACACGTTACAACACACAAAGCCTGGCTGATTCCTAAAGCGAGCTTTATTGGGGATCCGTTTATGTGAAAAAAGTTACACTTGGGATGTGAAAGGGGCCAAGCTCTGCTCGGAGCTTAATCCAGTACTTGTAGGGAGTTGTTCCAGCTACTGCTGTAAGTGCTGGGTCAAGGCCGTGGATGCAGCTCTCCATCTCAGGGGCATTTCCAAGAGAAATCCAACAAAGACGTTCATGGACCGTTGGAAGGTCAGGTTTGTGATGTGGTCAGTGGTAGTAGCCTGAGAGAGGGACGCGGGTGAAACGTTGCGCAGAAATGCCTCGAGGAGCTGGCGGAGGTGTGCCGTCACCCAAGGCTAACCCTCACCGCGAGGCAGCGGGCTTTACCCGGTGAGTCAGCCTCCGGCGGCTGCATAACAGACTGCGGTATGTCTCTCCTTCACAGCGATAATAAAGCTTTTTAATTGGAAGCATTTTAAGTCTAGACAGTAGTTCTGTCAGTGGTATTCCCCTTCATCTTTTTTTTTTTTTTGGTGCTTCTGAACGATTTTAAAGTGACAGCCCTGGGGAACGATGTTTTATCTCCAGGCAGGGCAGGTATGGCAGGGCGAGGCATCCCGCCCTCCACTGGCAGGACCACTGGAGTGGGAGTCGGTGCTGTTGTGTAGTGCGTTCCGCGTGTGCCGTTGTACACAAACACCCACGTTAGCAGGGATGTCTGTACTCTCCCACATCCTCCCCCTACACTCTTCTTTAATGGTGACACCAGACGGGATAATAAGAAGCATCTTGTATGAAAAAGAAGGGAGTCTCAGACAGGGCTTTCAGAGTTCATTTTGTTGGCAGCTTTTTAAGTGGAGTTTTTTAGGCTCTTCCGTTTCAAATACCCTAATAGTTTTTGAGTTAGTAACTATGAATCACGACAAGCTTTCTTGCTCTGCCAGGTTATAATCCTTTAGTGGGTTTGTTTATTTCAGAATATAATAGGAAGCCACATCAATTATCATGACTGTATAAATGTTGTTCCTCTCTACTAGAATATTCATCTTGAGACATATCATCAGATGTTACCTGTTCTGACAATCACGTTTTTGTGCCATTGTTGGGCAACAGAAACAAAGAAAAAACAAAATGTTGAGAGTGTAAGGGATAAAAGAGTGTTGAAACTGTTGTTCTTTTCCTGTCTTTGGAATCTCCGAGATCTTGAATGTTTTATTCCTGGCTGTTATTTTGTTACCACAGTGTGAATAGAAGTCATTATCTGTAAACATTTGAAAAGAGAGATGATTTTCATAACTTTAAATCCTACAAAGGATTCTAGTAATCTGCTATGTGCATGCCAAGGTAAAGCTCAGCCTTTCATCTGGTCTGATCCCACCCAGTCAGTGTAAAATGTTCCTTTGGTGAATGTCTAAAGCCTACAGTATCTATTGTGAGAAGCAGACAAAAATGAAAATAGGAAGCCTGGCCTTGAAGGCAGCAGCAGGAGAAGGTGTATTATAAAGAAAGATTTATTTACAGCCTTCAGGCTGTGCTCAGTTGGTAAAAGTCTGTATTTTCATGTGTTTTCAAAGGAAGGCTTGTTATTTTGTTCTGAATTAATCACTGAATGTGTTCGTTGTCCAGATCTGCTTTAGTCCTCTATTGCAGTGGTCTCTTCCAGTGGCGGGGGCACAGGGGACTCACACCTGCTCATTCTCAGCAGTTTGTCAAGAATTTTCTGCTGAAGAGCTTTTGAACTCGAAGACAAAATTAACAGAACCATTATAATGAACTGAATGCCAGGGAGGAGTCCGTGTGAGGTGGGCACAACATCTCAAGTTTACATGCAACACTGCAATGTGACTGGGGCCCGCAGTGGTGTACGTTGTTCTCTGGTTCTGCCCCCTTGGTTCAGACCAGGGCTTCTGCGTAACCTCTACGACATGAGCTGGCGAGTCCCACTCCACCCTCTGGTGAAAAGCCGTTCGTGGCATGGAACCCACACCACTGATGCTGAGGGTCTGACTTTAAGATGCTGAGCAGCTGTGTCTTGTTCTGACTCAATGGGAATTGTAGATTTTGATCTTAAAATCAAGCATTAATATTTCCTCTCGAGCAGTCTCAACAGCAAGGCTGGTTGTGAAGTGGGTTATGCCCCACTGAGCTGCCTCCCTGCCCTGGCGCTGTTCTCTGCAGGTGAATGCTAATGGAGGGGATGGGGAACTGTCAGCATCCTGACGTGGTGCACTTTAAGTCTCACTACTCATTCGGCTTTCAAGGATGCAGGACAGGAGTGGGAGACAGGAGGGCTCACGCTGTGGGGCGCTGTGGGCAAGGGCAGAAGAAGGGGCAGTGGACTAAAACAGCAAGAGGCCAATCCCTTTCATGGGCGCCGAGTAGTGCAGCGCTGTTATTAGGGAAGGATGCACGATACTGGCAGACAAGCTCTTTCTGTCCTTGACAGGAACAGAGCAATTTCTTAGTTACCTTTTGGAGAATGTCGCTGTGATGGTATTTGCTAGTTGGGTTGAGTAGCTGGATCCAGAGGAAGTCCAGAGGTATCTGCTGGATTGTGAGCGAGCTGTGGCAGACTGAAGGCAGCTCCAACGGCGTTTCGGACACTGGTGCCGACGCTGTATCGTCCGTTGAGCTCTATCAGCACACACAGCACCACACGTTCTGCGTGTCAAAGAGCTCCTGCCTTGAGCTTGGAGACTCAAGGAGATATGAGGGGAACCAGAGAGGTCCTGTGCTTATGCTAATGTTTCCTGATGCCCCAGGTACTGTCACTTCCACGTTTGTGTGCGCCGTCCGTTTGGTAAGGATTAACTCATACTCTGAAGGTCACAAGTGATGTTCTCGCAATGTTAATGCACTGCATTGTTGTGTTCTCCATAGGGTATTCTTCTTTACTCTCCCCTATGAATCCATCATGGAACGACTGTCTCAACGGAGGACTGATCCTGTCACCGGGGAAAGGTTAGCGCTCATGTCTGATGTTTAACATCTTTCAGGACTGTCAGTGAGATGAAAGCACCAGGTAGACCGTAGAAATCTAAGGAAACTCAGGAATACTGTACCCTTGCTTAGGGATTCCTTAGAAGAGAAGCTAAAACTTTCATAGCCGCTGGCGTACCGACCCACCTACCTGCTGCGGCAAGCACCTCTTCTCAGGAAAGGACATTTTGAAATCCTGGAGCCAGAAATCTCCGGTAGCAAGTAGCTCAGGTCCAAGATTTTAATGGCGACTAAATTGCTTGGCAAAATATCGCTGAGGGAAGATGCCTGAATCCTGGCCTAAATGCAGGTGGTTTTCAGACATTCCCATGGGAATTTTGAAGGCTTCCCAGCCAGGAAGATGGAAAACTTGTTGTCTTTTACTTCCCCCGCTCCTTTGATGGTTCTGTCTGCTGTGAGGTATTAATACATTTCCTGCTCAGCAGAGCAAACCTGTCTGAGTCACCGGGTCACTAGCACTGAGCTCTCAAAAGTGGCCGTTGATCTCACTGGCAGTCACTCCTTTCACCCGTAACCGCCCGGTTTGCTGTCCTCTCCATCCTTGATTTTTGGGGATCAATGAAATATCTTCCTAAATACCTGCTGGAATTGGTGCTGGATTTGCAGCTTTCACTTGTGCTCTGGTTTTATGATTCCCTTAAATTTTAAATTTTAAACCACGTTTTTACTTTCCTATTGGTTAAATGCATCCTGTTGAATCAGAGACAAGTACTGAACCCTTAAAGATTAAGGCCATAAATACTGGATTTGTGCCAGAGTGGTGCACGACTACTCAGACATCTCACTCGAGGTGCAACATTAACTTCTGACAGCCACAGTGATTTGCTGTAACTGGTCTCTTTGTTTCAGCAATAAGTGATGCAGCTGTTCAGAAGAAATGAACAGTACGAAGCAAATCATTCACACATCTTTGCATTTCTTATCATTAGGATTAGCCTGTTCAGTGTCTGCTCCAGTTAACGCGCTTCCTTCTTCCAAACTCTGGGTTTCATTCCTTCCAAATTCATTGTGAAATGAATTGGTTTAGATGCTGTATCTAATCCTCAGCATTATGATAAACCTACAGTGCAGTGGAGAGGGTGGCCTTCAGCTGTGCTCTAAGTAATCCTAATGTGGATTGAATCCTGCATCCACATCATTGTACCAGCTGGAGCTGCCATGTAATTCCATGCGGGGACATGGAGACTCTGCTTCTCTCCTCGGTGTTGCATCTATCCCAACAGTATGAGAAAATTTGGCTGTAGGGGAAGAGGGATAAACTGGTTTTGTGTTAGGGCATAGGATACACTCACTCAGAAGTAGAATCACCATGGCAGAAAACTTAAATGCATGTTTGCAAAAGAGCTTTTAGCAATTGTTGGGAACCTTTGTCAATGCAGAACCTGCAACTGTGAATTCAGGGAATCCAAATTCTGGCGTTTTAGAAATTAGAGATAACCAAAACCTACCCCAGAGTGAATTAATCTCTTTTTATCTTCAGCTACTATAAAGAGATGTTAGCAATTATATTCTACCTGGTGTCTGCTCAGGAACAGAGACCAAGGTGGAGTACCTGTGTCTTCCTAACTTCTTCCAGTCATCTTTAGCACTACCAGTATTAATCCTGCTGGTAGTGGCTTACCAAGAGCCAGCAT
Organism: Eurypyga helias; assembly: GCF_000690775.1. NCBI lineage: Eukaryota > Metazoa > Chordata > Aves > Eurypygiformes > Eurypygidae > Eurypyga > Eurypyga helias. The sequence continues at coordinate 16,127 of NW_010229745.1, read as the reverse complement.
ACCTGTCTTTGGAGCTTGAGCTTGCAGTGATTTGGAGATTGTGTCCAGCGAGGGTTGTGCCTCCGCTGCCCCTCTCCCGCTTGCTGGAAGCACTCAGCCACATGCCTGCTACGAGGAATGCTTTCGGAATGTGGTGTTGGTGATCCCAGCCCTGGTGCTACACTTGGGAATCTCGTCAGGGAAGTCCCCAGTGTCCGAGAGCCTTAAACACGTGTTAAGTTACAGGCCCTCCCGCAAGGCCTGGGCGCAGGGCTGAGCAGGCTCGCGGGTTCAGTGCACAGAAACACCCCAAGCTGGGCAGTTTTTTCCTGCCTGATGTCCAGCATCAGCGTGTGAACCAGAGCTAAGGTTCTAACAGGTGCTGAGGGTTAACGCTGGGCTTTTTAGATGCTTTTTTTCAAGGCAGGAATCAAAGGTTTACAAGTAAAATGTGTTACCTTGGGATTGGATCTGGAACAGATCTGGAAATGCTTCTGAACCTGGAGCACGTGGTAGGGACTTGTCCACCCCTTGTGTGCGGTATGTACGCACAAGCAGCACTCTCCATGTCACCTCAGGAGGAACTCTTGGCTTTTGAGTGTCCAGGAACCTTGAGAGCAGCAATGACAGGTCACTTGCCCTGACATTTCTAGTCATGGTTTTGAAACCCCAGCCTAGAGTAGAAAGAGGCACTTCCAAGGAACAGGGGGAGGCAAAACCATGGAGTATCTTAGCAAACGGCCACTGTGTCCTCAACTTGAGCTGAAGCCGTGGCATTTGTATCTCATCTCCAGATACCACACTTCCTTCAGACCAGCACCCACACCAGAGATCCAAGCCCGGCTCAGGCAGAACCCTAGAGACAAGGAAGAAAATATCGAGAAGCGCGTGGAGAACTATTACAGGAACATCAAGGAACTGGAGGAATTTTATGAAGATGCCTTTTATGTCAATGCTGACCAAGACCCTCACGTTGTCTTTGAGTTTATAGAAAGCTGTATCATTAAGCCCCTCCCATGCAAAAAACTGAAAAGCTTGTAGTTGATTTCTAGAACAGCTGATTTTAAACTTTTCCCTGTGAAGTTTAACAGTCACTGAAGTGGGAGGTTGTCCCGAGGGAAGGGAAGTCAGCCAAGCTGTGTTCAATTTGCAGCTCATCGAGGATGAGTGAAGCACGGAGTGCAAGAAACTGTGCTTTGGGGGAAATGATTTTGGCTTTTGTTTTGTGATCCACGGTGTGAAGCACTCTGGCTGGGGAAGGTCCTCTGCTTCGTTCAAACACCTTTTTCTGAGTCTGTGAATGGCAGTTTCGTTGTAGCCATGTAAGAACCATGAAGCCAGTTTGAGTGTTAAAGCCATTAGATGTGTTTGTGTCTTCCTTCGCTCCGTCCTCTCCACCAAAACTCCACAGGCACTGCCTGTCCCCCTCGCTGTCCCACTCTGCTGCAAACACACAGAAGCAAACAGAAGCAGCCAGCTCACAGCTGTCAGTGTTTTGAGGGCAGGGTGCCGAGGTTTTTCCTCCCATGTTAACCCAGATCACTTAAAAACTTCTGATAAAACAGTCTCTCTGCAGACACACCACCCGTCCCCATCACCTTGGTGTAGCCCAACTCCAGAGCTAGGTGGAAAAGCTCAGAATTGGAAAAAATACCCAGAGCCATAGAAAACTGGTTGCAGGTTCATCACTTTCAGAACCCCGTTAAGGACGTAACGAGCTGCAGGAGCAGATAGGTTACTTAATGCTGGCTTCCTTCTGGAGCAGGGCTCCCAGCCTGCCCCAGAGGCTTTTCTGCAGCTGCTGCTCCCCCAGCTCATCTCCTGTCTGCCTGCAGGCTCCGGCCTGATCTGGGCTGGGCTGGGCAGGCTGGTGCCTGAAGCTTTTTGATCTGGCTGTGGTACATACCCAGGTAAGACTTTTTTAAGGCTTAATCCTTGTCATCCTTGGTGAGGAGCACAGCATTGGATTAGCCAGCTTGGGCTCTGGCTGTGGAAATGCACGTCCTTAATGCCCCTGAGGAAGGGGGGGTGATTTGCTGTTGTGATTTGGAGGGGGACCGAGTTTGATGCCTCTGTTATGTCTCCATTTCTCCCTCGTGTGTGAGTGTGAACTCCCCTTGGCCAGGGCACGGGGAGGAGTTTCAGCTTTCTCCTGGAAGCCTCTGTACCTGAGAAGATGCAGGAGGCACGTGCCTTCTCCTTTCAGAGAGAACAGGCCTCCAGAAGCCTTTTGGTTCTAGACGACTTCCCCGGTCCTACTGCTGTAAACGCTTGGGTCTCTGTCGCTGTCTGTGGTCGGCGTGTCTGGGTCTGCTTGGGGTGCTGCGCGTGCCGGAATCCCTCCTCGCGCCTGTAGAGCAAGTCCGGGTGGGAAGACCCTGGTTATGCAGATGGCTTTGGGGATATTGTATTGTTTTGGGAGAGTTTAAGGTCAGAATCTCCAATACCTTTGCTGGTGTTGGTGAATGGGAGTTGGATTTTCCAGCCTTGAGGGCAGCTTTACAAATTTGAGAATAAATGTATTTGAAATCTAAGAAAGCCAAATCCTCTGGCACCAGCAGCACAGGCGGAGTCCTCTGTGCCTCTTGTGGTGGGAAATTCCAGCTGGAAGGGCCAGGCTGAGGCAGTGGCTGCTCCCACGGCACGAGGCCCAGCTGCAAGCCCTCGTGTGAAGCTGGGCAGGGGCATTTGTAACAGTCCTACCTGTTATAAATGTGCTGTTGGGTAACCTACTTGGGCAGCTGTTTTTTATGCTGTTGCTCGGAAGAGATGCTGTAGCATCCCTGCATAATTGGGAGCCCTTCTATTAATAATACATGGGAAGCTCATCTTGCTAATATCACCTTCATCTGAGTGTTCCTACTAAATATTTTGATAGATGAAATGGATAGAGAGTGTATTTAAATACTGTTTGTACTGCAGCAAGGGTACAAAAGGGACAGTGCATCTTTAATTAGACAGGTACATCTGCTTAATTAATTTAGCTGTAAAGCCCTTTTTCCTCTTCATTCTTTCATCTATATGCGGATGCTATATTAGTTCCGCTCTGCTGGTTCCATAGAAACTGAGAAAAAGAGCTCGTCTCATTGAGATGCGCTTGGCATGTCTGGGTACGGAGTCTCAGGTCAATGGTCAACCCCCAAGGGTTTGCAGCGGGCCTGAAGTGCAGAACGTAAGGGTTAGCAGAACATGCTAATACTCATGTAGAACTCTCCCTCAGAAACAACTAAAACAATTGACATTCATTTAATTACTGTAAACGAAACAGCCCCTGCATCACTTTGCATAGTAAAGCCCGTTAATACCAAGAAGGTTCAGTGGGTGGAAGGAGGAATTAGGCTTTTATAATTGGAATGCAACACTTGAAAACCAATTTGGTAACTACGCTTGATTTTATTAGCATCTTATTCTGGCAAAACAAATGTTGAGCAATGAGGAAAACAAGGTGGAGAGGAGGTGGTAAGGACGCAGCGGGGAGCAGACGTGACTTAGTGCACCGCTCGCCCGGTTGGGAAGGGGACGTCTTCTATCACGCCGCGTGCGGGGGACGCTTTGCGGGGAGGGCTGCTCGCGGGCTGTGCCCTACCCGATATGTTCTGCTGGCAATTACGTCGTTCGGCAAGGTGAGGGTGTGCAGCTGTTCCACAAACTTCCCTGTCCGCCCACTCCCAACAAGAGCTCCCTCGGCTGCTACGGTGCCTGAATGCCCCCGGGCAGGAGACCCAATCCCTGCACCGTCTCTGCAGGCGCCTCTGTAGCTCCTCAGAGCCATCCCCTGCCCCCTCCTTTGGCTTCCGGCCTTTCCCGGCGGGTTTGGGTGCTGATGCCTTACTAGGCTGCCGCTCCCGCCATCCGTTCCGAGGTGCTGCGGGACTGCCATGCTTTCCTGCAGGTCCTTAGGGCAAAGCTGGGCTCGGTGGGGTCCTGTGCCTCAGTTCCGCTGCCCGGAGCTGATCCTAGCGAGGAGCCAGCTGTGACCTCAGAACTGCCCGTTGGTGCCACGGCTGCCAAAACCGAACCTGAAGGGTGGCTCCTGCCTCATCAGACGTCGGTCGTATGGAACACCACCTGCGCCCCGCTACGAGCAGGCTCTGCTGGGCCAGTCCCCTCTGCCTGCAGCGAGAGCCGTTTGTTCTACGGGAGAGAAGGCGGCATCGGGCCCTGCTCATCAAAGAACGTTGGTTCATCAGTAGAATTGTTGCTGGACTGGGAGTGCTGCCGCACGGCGGGTGAGGAGGCCGGGGAGAAGAGGGATGAACCTGCGCTGATGAGGAGAGGGGAATGGCTGCGTACCCGGTGGGCACTCAGACCCCGGGTCCTTTACCACCAGCATTCTGTGACAGTGGCCTCGGTGAGATTTTTCTTATCAAGCTTTTTCTTAAAGTGAGGAGCCTTATGCTGAAGGGCCAAGTGCTTAACTACGCTGCTCTTTCTTGCCAGTCTCGGCTCCCTGCACCCCACATCCCTCCCAGGAATTCTGCCCCTTAAGATACAGACGTTTCAAACAAGTACTTTATTTATTTATGTAGAATAGAAAAGGAACAGGGCGATGACAGTGCTACCTCGCGGCATACAAATCATTCATCCGGGTTCGCTTCACGTTCACAAAACATGCAGATACATGGCATCGGTCCTGACAGCGACCTCGTCAGACCTTCCCACAAACTGAGTCTCAAAGAAGAATCCAGAAAGGAAAGCTTAAAACTCAACTTTGCTTCTCGTTCAGCCCGGCGACTGCGTGCTCCGCCAGCTACAACACTCGCACCCCGGAACAGAATTAAAGTAGCGTGAAGAGATGGATTGGATTAGCAGAGCAATTGAAAGAAACCCTCCTCTGAACAGCTCCCTTTGGATGGCTCCTGGCTTTTCCCTTTTCCGGGCTGGCCTCTGAGTTTCGTGTAAGATGATAACGCCGCAGGGCCCTGGGGCTCCTGCCGTGGGCACTCAGCAGCGCGCCTCCTCCCATGCTGAAGGCCCTCCAAACGGTCAGGTTTGGGTTGGTGCAGCTGCAGCGAGCACAGCACAGGGCATTGCTCCTCGTTCCACCCTGATCTGCGGTGCAGCCATGGCCCAGAGCCCCGTGCACCCGCGGCACGGCAGCGAGAAGCGTGCACAGGCATCCGCGACGTCCCTGCCGTCGCCTGGACCGTGATGCCGGCAGCAGTCCCAGGTCTCTGGGGCCAAGTGCTAAAAACTGAGTTGGCGTTAAAAACCTCGTGATGGGGTAAGAATACTCCAGCTGACTCCGAGGGGCTGGGAACGTCTCTGCTGTAACGCAGGAGCAGAACCAAGTGCAGCCGAAGATTAGCAGAGGGAGACGTTCAGGTGAGCACGAGTACAAGGCACTCCTGCGTCTGAAGTGAAACCCAGCTCTGGGCATTGCCCCACGTACGCGCAAACCTCCATCGTCTGAAAAGCCGTCCCGGACTGAAGCTTCCAGGGACGGCTCCGCTCCGTCGTGCCAACAGCCCTGCACCTTCAGCAGGCAGGACAGGGCTCCGCGTGTCCTTGTCCAGCCCCGTGGAGGCAGACACGCAGCTTCCCAAGGGGTGTTACCAGCAGAGCTGCAGACCGCAGCCAGCTCCGCGTCTGTAGCAGAGTAACCCCGCTGTGAGCGACGTCTGGAGCGTAACCAGCCTGCCTGGTGCGCTTGCAGGCCCATACAGCCAGCTTCGGGGGGAACGAGGGTGGCCATAATATTGATAACTCTTTATTTACACCCCATAAACACCTTCCAGTTAATTTAGATACTATAAATCTGACTTTTGCCACGACTACCAACGCTTTGAGCCTCGGACCACTCTTGCCCTGACTTCCACCTGCAACAATCCCAACTAGGGCTGTGCGGTGACACACGCTGAAGCTCAGCATGTTCTGGAGGTGTTGGATGCTGCTGACGATGCGCTGCTACGCTGACCGCCAGAAAAGTCAAGGAACAGCGTAAACCAGGCGGTAAAATGCCAACAAGCCCGCTATCGCGGTGGGCAGGAGGGAGGCAGACGCCGCTCTTGCCACCGTACCCACGGCAGAAGGGCAGCCTGGGGAGAACGGAGAGGTACCTTCCTCCTCCCTCCCGCAGGCACCGCTCGCTGCCCTTGCGCGTCTGTCCGCGCACAGTTTGGCCGCTGCCAGAAGAGCGACAGCTTCAGCGCCTGACCCCGACCCACTCGGCGGGGGCTGCGAGGAGCTGGGATGGGCGCTCTTCCTCCTCCTCTTCCAATGCCGTGCCCCGCAGAAGCAGCCGAGGCTCCAGCAGCTGTGCCTGCAAGGCCGTCCGCTGCTTCCCAAACTGCGCGGCCGGAAGGGCGGGCTCTGTGTCTGAGAAATGACATGTGCACGAGCATCTGCCGCCGATGTTAGTTGGGGGCAGGAGAGCACACGTGCGATTTGTTAGCCTTTAACTAGGACTGCAGACTTGGCATTTGGTTCTTCTGCCAAGAAACCCCTAATGAGGATGGAACAGAGGGTGTTACGCTGCCCATAATCACTGATGATCCATTAGCCAGTGGAAAAGCTGGCAAGTTTAAGACATCTGGGATGTATTTATTGTGGTCGCTAACGCATACAGACAGTATTTCCTCTCCAGAAATACACAGTAGGATTAATGGGAACATACAAAAGGGAAGGTTGATGGAACAATGAAGCCCCCAACCCATACCTGAGCGGGGGTAAAGGGCAGCAGTGAGCTCCACTGCCACCCACTCCAGAGCTGGAGGTGTCGTTTGGAAACCCCAGAGTCCTCGTGACCCCCAGTTTTCACGTCGGTTCAAATGGGCATCGAGCACCGCCCAGTTCGGAGCCGTTCTGCTCATCCTTCGAACCTGGATTTCTCCATCCCAGCGGAGAAGGGATAAACTCTTGTTATCGGCACGAGTAGGAGCTCTCGGATGCTCTCAGAGGCTGCTTGTCAAAGGCTCGTTAGCTGCAGAGACAGAAGGCAGCATCTCTGGCTGTTAATTTTCAGATGCGACCGCAAACGCCGCAGCGAGGATGAAGTCTCGCTGGGGTGTTCGTGTTCCCCCTCTGGGGATGAGGCACCACGAGCAGCCGCCGTGTTTACCACCAACGGTGCAGCAGTCGGAGAGCCTTGCACTCCTCCCTGGTTTGTCTCCAAACTTAGGGAAAAACTTAGCGAGAGGAACTCTGGCTCCATGGGATTCATTCTCTGGACACTCTGTGGCTCGGAACGGGCTGGGTCTTCACACTGGGTACCCCGACTGCATCCCCTGGCTGGGATGAACACAAGGGTGAGGGTGGCAGCGCATCGAGGAGCTGCTGCAGCCCCGCGGGGTGTGCCAGCACTCCAGCAGGAGTGGGACCAACCTCCCCGTTCCTGGAGCTGCCAGTCCCGAGTCCAAGGCAGAGAAAAGCTTTCCTGAAGGAAGTCTCGGCTGTAGCGGGGCAGGAAAACCTAGCAAGGATCAGCGTCGGAGGTTAAATGGTACTGGTCTGAGGCGCGCTGCACCGCTCCGGCCTACGCTGCTGAAAAACACACCTGGGGACCAGTGATGGCTTAGGAAAGCATTAAATCCCAATCCTCATTACCTGTTGCGAATGGGTCAGGATCAGAAGGGAAAGCTTGGTGCTAAAGGATCTCTGCCGGCATGCAGACAAAGCCAGCATCGTTGGCTTTAAAATTCCATTCTCCCAGCAGTCATAAATCGGGTTAAATAACTGGCAGTGGTACAGAGTATGTACTACCTTGAAAGACAAGGAAAATGTCCGTTAACGCTGGGTGTACTGAGCTTCGGCGTGTCTACAGCAAACTCAGCCCAGGGAAGTTCAAGGGAACAGCTGGAAGCAGCCACCAGGAATTAACCTAATGACATCGTCTTGAACCTTTCGGTCAGCCACGCTTCACATTTCAGCAGATCAGGACATGACTGACACTGGCTTGGAAATGGCCAAGACACGCTCTTTGAGTTTCCCCAAGAGCACTTACACTTGGTTCCGCGCGCTCTCACCTTGCCCAGCCCCTGAGGAACTGCCCAGGACTGCCCAGACAAGGACCTGCAGCTTCCGCTTCCGCCGCTTCCTCTGCCGCCGCGAGCAAACGCGCTCAGCTCAGCGGAACCCCCCGGTCCGTCCCCCGGACCCCACCAGCAGCGGGCAGGACAGCCCTGCCCCGCCTGCAGCACCTGGCCTCCAGCTCCGACCCCCGCGGGGTGAGGGCTGCTCCTGGTGTCACCAGATGCGATCACGAGGTACCTTCTCTGCAGACACACTGAAGGAATTTCAATTTCCAGTGCACAGCAATAAGAAACTAAACATTTCTTTAATACCGTTACGGTGTCACTTCCAAGGTATTTACAGACAAGGCTGATTATTTTACAGGTGAGCGTGCTGCTGCTGTTCTGGCCTGCTGCATTAACCACCTTCTCACAGCACGGCCACGTGCCTGCCGGAAACGCTGCAGTGAGGCCGTTTGCTCCCGCTGGAGGGGAAGGAGCCGGGAAGGGAATCCACATAGTCATTCCATCAAGGCAACAAGCACCAATCACACACGGAGACGGACACTGCCAGGACAAGTCCTTGATTCCTCGAGCAGCTACCGAGGACCCCGCACGCAGTTGGGAGAGGGAGGACTGACCAACGGGGCGAGCGTCCTGCTGCTCGGAGAATGCCGACACAGCCCCTGGGTTCTGTGACAGCGTGGCGTTAACAGACAAGCTGCGCCCAACGGCGCCGTTCCGCTAGCGCGGCGCAGGAAACGGGACGGATGCTCCTGCTCCCCGAGGGAACAAGGTGCCAAAGAGAGCAAGATGGGGTTTCCGACAGGACAGTTAGAAGGCAGAATGAATTTCGGGGAGGAGTTCAGCTGGGAGGGATTACCTGTGTGAGACTCAGTTTCTGTACGAGAGACTCTCGGTTCAGTTGAAAATAAGGTGAATTGGTTTGGGTGACCGAGTTACACTGGAAAGGATGATTCCCGTTGGTCGAGAGCAAAGTGGAATGAGAGGCCCGTACGTGGGCAAAGCACGAGAGCGGTTAGAGCGTAGTTCAGAAGAAGTAAGTGGGGCAAGAGACTCGAGAGCATTGCAAATGATATATATTAGTGTTCAATCTAATCGCTATTAGTTTAATTATTATTACATTTAAAAACTATTCTTACTGGTCCGTATTTGGCCCAGGCAGCCAGCACCACCCTCCAGACTCAGCGCCGCTCTAACAGGCCAGAGGCAGTTACGCTTCTAGATTATGTGAAACTAATCCAACGGCCAGTTTCCTTCCCACGGCTGTACCGGGCACACGCCTCGCTCGGCAGGGAACCAGAACCCCGAATTATCTGGAGAGTTTAATATTCCGCAGCAAGTGCCAGCACTCGTTAAGACGCAAACGAGACCACCACGAGCTGAAGCCTTCTCTACCCACCCAGACCTTTCAAAAGGCAGCTCTGCTGTTCCCGCCCCGGCTCCGGGGACGCCGTCGGGCTGAGGCACGCACGCCGCGTGCCAACAGCTTCAGCTCCCTGTCGGTCCGCAGCCGCGCGTCCAGCCGCCGAGGCGCCAAGGGGGTGCACTGCCGCACCGCTTCATCCCCTCGCATCTCCAGGTGTCCTCCCGTTTCTGGAGCAGGGCACGGGCTCTGGGCTTAAGGAGCTTCAAGAACCTCCCATGTTCTATTTACAGGGTCATGGACAACGTCTTCCCCCTCCAGTACAGTCTGTATTCCTGCGCTCCATGTCCTTCCAGACTGAAGGGACCTCGTGCAGCGGAGATGGTTCAGCCTTTCCACAGCTCTTCTCTAGAACACAGGAGAGTCGCAGAACGTGCAGGGCCCTTGCAATAGCCTCTTGATCCATTCAGGATCTGCAAATAAGAGAACAAGTTGTTGAAGCTGGAGGTAGAGCTGAGGACAGGAATGATGCCCGAGATGGACAAACCACCTAGTAATCCTGAACAGTCTGTATACATTCACCATGCAGCAGTGACTGAGAGCTCAGGAGGGATCCAACCCCAATTCTGTCTTGAAATTTCAACTAATTCAAGAAACTTTCAAGCAGCTGAAATCACACTTCAGTACGGGACAAAATTAAGGTGAAGCAGCCCGTGATGCATCATTACAAACAGCTACAAAGGAGAAACACGTGAAGGATCGCCACGCCCCAAACGTAGCGCTCTCATTGTCCTGACTGACAGGAGATCCTTCCCGTAACGCAGTCCTCGGCTCCGGCTCCTGTCTCTCCCCAGCGTAAGGAAACGAAGTGTACAGCCTCACCCTAGAGAGGTTTAAGTTCTGTAGCTGATCCTCAGTGCTGACTGCAATACCCACATGCTACGGGGAGAGCATCACCTACACTTTCAGGCCAGCTGTTAAGAGTACTCCGTGTTTTTTTAAGTACCGGTTGGGAGGGAAACAACTGTCCTTCCTCAAACTCCCAACACAAGGCCAAAAGGCCGACCAGCCCCCCCAGCTGCCGTTATTGTCCTGGGATGATGTACTTAGGGCAGGTTTGGCCACCAAGGCGCCGGCAGTTTCCTACCCGGTGCTGGATCAGCACAGCTTGCGCTGAACGGAGTGCCAGCGACCTGCAGCTCTCCCAGAGCTGGATGCTGAGATTCTCAGCTAACTGCTGGAGCACTCCAGCACAGGTTACGTGTTTACCCGGCTCCCGTTAAAATGCAGCATTTGTTAATTAATTCCTACAGTCGCTAGTCTGTGGTTAAGGTATGCCACTAAAGCCTGGACAACAACAGGACACAGCGAAGCGCCGGGTACGAGTGCTTCACGTGAAACTGCCTGAAGAGGAAAGTCAGTGAAACTAGTTCAAGCCATTCTGCAGATAAAACTTAGGAACAGGTAACCCCACCCCTCTTGGCCACGTGGAGGGTTTACCTTCAGGGGTTGGATGCCGCGCAATGCTGTCGTGAAGCAAACACCTCCTGTAGACCAAACTCTGGCAGGACTGGTAGGTCAGAAAGCACCTGTGGAAGGACAAGCAGTTGTACCAAGGGGCTTGGGGTTTATTGTTTTGTCACCTGCTCCCTGTGCCCGGAGGGCTGGGCTCTGATCCCCATCGACCCTGCTTTCTGAGAGTAAGGACAGTAACGAGCCACATTAAACACAAAATGGGTAATCTATTAATTCAGGTAAATGCAAGTTCACAAGTGTACCCAGCTGCATATGGTCACAGAAATGAAAAAGGCCAAAATTCAATATACCATTGAAAAAAGGTGCATCGTTGGCCAAAAAACCCGAGCATGCAGTAGAAGTGAAGAGCTTGAGGTTACTGCAGAGGGAAGGACCCACCGTACCTGTAAGGCAACGGCCATTCAGCCAAACGAGCGCGTAGCACCTGCCAGGCAAAGGTTCTCTGGGACAGGCTGCTGGCCTGCCAGGTCTCCAGGGGCAATCGCCACGTACCCGATACAGCGTGTTGGAAGGTTTCCTTTTCTGGATGTTCCAGATCTTGTCTGACTTCCCAATGTGGCTGTTTTCAATCATTTTTTGTTACATTTCTTTGTTTTCAAAGGCTGAAGTTGCTAGAACAAACCCTTCTTCAGCCTTTGGAACAGCACATGTCTTGTGCTTGATTTTTCCCTCGCCTACTTCCTCCCCATCCCCACCCTTGCCCTGCTTGAAGAAAAACGTTAAGACTATCAGAAGCATTTTATTTTAAAAACAACGTACTGTTAAGAGAACCAAATCCAATCTACGATGCCCTCTCACAGAAGAGAACAGGTAAGAACCAGCAAAAATCGCAGTTAACAGCAGCATGGATAACAGCTTTGTGACTTTTTCCTCCCCCACAAAGGAGGGGGTTAGGTTAGCTACCGAAGTGTGTTTAAATTATCCAGAAGAGGGCAAAAAGTCTTTAAGAAGCAATTACCTGAGCCAAATATGCCCGTTGGAGCAGACTGCCTGTTTGCGATCGGTGAATGGCAGGATCTCTTTACACAAGCTGCAGTGCTCCGGGAAAGTCTGTTTGTTCATTTTCTTTAAGATATGCCCAATCAGCACCTGGGAATAGAGAGCAGTCGGCATTGTTTACAGCAAGACAGCTGCCACTGAAGGGCGGAAACGTCTCTCAGGATACTGTCATTTCAGAACCCCGCACAGGACGCAGAGACCTATGTGCTTTGCTGAATTCATAGAAAGAAAAACCTAAGAAATATTGGCAATACGTTGGTAAGTATTAATCTGTTCTCACTTTAGTCATCTCCTAAAGATTTCCGTCCCACAGTGAAGGCATACACAACTTCAGAGCAGTAGTGTTACGTTAAACTCCGTACAAGTTTAAAAAGCAGGGAAGAGCTGGTGCTGTAGCCCTCCAGGGGATGCCGCTGGCTGTTACGGCACTGCTTTCCCGTCCTCATGCCTAACGCGTTGGACGTGGGGGAAAAACCAATCCTCTTCAGAAATGACCAGGGTGCATGCCCTCAGCAGTCACCTCAGAGCATATTTATAATGTTTATAGCAGAACGTTTACGTGACCAAACCAGTCCTTGACATTTGAACAGACACAGACCGCATCCCAGGGACCTTTAAAACGTGACAGCAGGCGGAATAGACAAAACAGAATTTGGAAGTCAGCTTTTAATCACTCTAAAATGAAGAACCTTTTTCACCAGGTAAGAAAAGCACCCGGTCGACCCTTCAGTTCAGGGTAACGGGATGCTAGAAGAACACAGCCGTTCTGCCAGAACGCTTCCCTAGCAACGGCCACGCTGCGTGCCCACCCGCCCGCAACCCCCGCAGACACGACCACGCTGCATCCGTGATGGGAGTGTCCTTCCTCCCGCTGCCTGTCTGGATGCCACGTAAAGGTTGATTTTTGGAGTACAAGTGAATTAAGGACTCGGGTACTGAACAGAACTGTCCCCTGCTCATACAAAGAGGTGCAGGGACACCGGAGACATCCTTGTCATCAGGTCTTAGGAGCCAGCATGCTGATGGCAGTGTTCCCACTGCAGCTTCCCTTGTCTGACATTTATATCCAGCAAACTCCGCTGCAAGGTTCACCCACCACTTATTTCCTGCCACAAACGCTTCCTCCACACACTGCCAGAGTGGGGATACTGTCCCTGCAGTTACAGTTTTATTCTGGTAAGGGGGACTTGCCAGTCTGGGAAGAGCTCCTGCGTGGCCAACCATGCCGTTACGCTTGTTCAATAACTGCATGCCTGAAGGTTCCAGCCACGTATGCTGTAACAAAGACGTTCCACCACTTGCCTAAAGCCCTGCGGAAGTTCTGACTCGCTGGAGTGAACCCGTAAAGCACAGTCTGAACCTCTGTAACTGCCCGCTCCGCTGAAGGCTCAGGGAGCAACCAGACCCGACGTACCACCTGAACAGTCACAGGACTTTCAGCTATAAATACTTAAGAAGTGACACCGCAACTCCTAAAAGTCGAGCTGCAGACGTACGTGACCAGAGGAAACACCTCTCAGGCTCAGTCTGGCAGAGATGATGGGTATTTTACGTAAGCTTAGCCATGAAAACAAACATCCCTCTCCATCAGTCCGCGTTCTAAACGCGCCAACAGCGGTGGAACGACCACGTCCCCCTCCCTTGTTCTGCAAAGACTCAGGCACGCTCACTTACTGTACCCGATCCAAACGGCAACGTCTGTACTTACACTCCCTCCTACTCCATAAATTCAAGGAAGGGTAACTGGAACTGCGTGCTCTACAGAAGCCGACTGGCAAGGACGACACGATTACAGTTCTCTTTCCCACCCCAAAGGTGCCTTTTCATTTAAGGGTACAGAGGGGGCGAGGGAAGAATCCCCAGAGCAGAGAGGTGCACTTACTCGTGCTGTTCTGTCATCATAGCCATCATCGGACATTAAGAAGTCACAGACTCCTCGGGTGGGAATACTGGTGTTTTCTGTAATCCATGTGTGTAGATAAACTTCTCCCAACACCCGTTTCATGTGTTCTCGTGTCAAGTGCATTTCTACTGCCTCAATCTGTGCCTGTATTTCAAGAAGCTTTTCTTCCATTGGCTCACGGCCTCCTATGTCACTTGGCTGCGGAAGAGGATCATCTGCAGTGTCATCTATGTCCATACCTTTGCCCGTGTCACATAGGGTCTGCCTGCTGGCTTGTTTAGAAGTTCCTTCCTCTTGATCATCTTCAGTGCTGCCCATCCCAGGGGAATCCGATATCAAGATTTTTGCATCCTCGTGTGAAGGTCTCCACATGACCTCTGAGGGAGCCTTCTGCATTGACTGGTACAAAATCCTCAGGAGAAACAGCTTAAACCGCCAGAAGTAAGTAGAACCGCAGCTCTCGATCTTTTTATCCAGTGCTTCCTGCAAGAATTGAGGAATATGCTTATCCTTCAGAATTTTCCAGCGTACGAGATCCGTCAAGTCCACTTGCCGGAAAAGGTTCTGAACGGAAGATTCCAAGAGCTGCGCAGCTGCCTCCTCAAAAGTCTTAAGGGTCACAAACTGAACTTGGTAGTTTTTGTTAACTGGGTGCAGACCGTTCGTCATGCCCTCCGTCGTGATCACTGCCAAGTACGCGCCGCAGGGGCTGACCGCTATGCCGTGAGTCCTGACAGAACCAAACACTTCCGAGAGCTTAATCAGCTGGTGCTCGAACTTCAACGCAACGTCCGTGAATATGGGAATGAGCTGCCTTACCTTGCCGTCAGTGGAGCACGTGTAGACCGTGCCGTTCTGCTTGTCTGCCGCCATAGACACGATCGGCAGAGCGTGAAGCCCGGTCACGTGGGAATTATGGACATTCAGACCCGCTTTGGATATCAGCAGGAGACACCAGAACACGTAGGCTCCTCTGGCAGCCACCACCAAGCTACAGCTACACTTCTGGTAGGGGTGGTAGAGAGGAATGCACTTGATGCTGTGCACCGGCAGCTGGTCCATCTCTTGCCACAAGACAACGGGTTGTCTGAGCGTAAAGTAGCCTTTGACTGCTTTCAGGTTGACGGGAAGGATCTTAACCGGTCCGAAAGAGCTCCCTACAATCAGCCCGCTCATCTTCCGGTTGTTGTGTTCGTATTCCCACCAAGACAACACGCTTGGGGAATTTATTCCGGACTCTATGGTATTGCAGGAAGTAATGGATTCCTTACCCAGAAACGGCAGCTGGAACTGCCACACGGCAATGTTACCGTTTTCAAAGAGCACAGCTAACAGCACGCTGCCGACGTCCCGGCACTCGTTGTTGTGTTTAACCTGCTGCGTGGTGCAGATGCCCGACCACTCCATGCGCACTGGAGTCTGCATGCTGTGCCGCCGCTGGAATTCGGAGAAGTCTCCCAGTTCTCCCCGGGGAGCGTCAGCCTTACACAGCCGGTAACTGGCTTCATACAAACGCTCCCCGTAGATTTCCGTCAGGTCCACCAGCTGCACCCACTGCAGCCTGTTGAGGTTTGCGTGGATGGTCAAGCGATTGTCCATGGTTAAAGCCGCAAGCAGGCACCTCCCGTTGGCGTCGCAGCCCAGCGGCGACCAGCTGGCGTACTTGAATCCTCGCAGCGGCGGCAGCGACTTCCCCTCGGGATTGAATACTCGGTCCAGCATGAAAGTTTGACTAACCGTGGGATCCACTGAACTCGCAAACTTCTCCTTACATTCTGCCACCTCCTTTTTTGGACCCACCTAAAAATCAAGGAAAAGAACTTTTAAAACAACTTTTTAGGAAAGCTGCGCCGGAATTAATTCCCACTTGAAACCGAGCATCCTCTATCACGACCCGTACTACACTGTTCCAGTGATTAATCAAAGACCTCGGCTTCATCGCTGGCCTGAACCTGGGCAGTTTTGACCTTCAGCTACGCGATTTCCGCTAACCCCAGCGCCTGCCTTCGTTCTTCCGCACCGTGTGCGCCTACAGGTACTTGGCCTAACTCTCGAGCTGTAATGCGCTCAGCATTTCAACTCCGGTTATTCCGTATTCCCAGCACTGTCTGGAAAATAAGAATTCAGATCCTCAACAACAGAATTATTATTTACCAAGATAATTCACCCCGAGTTGCTACCCCTCTGTGCTAAGGAGGGTAGAAGGTCAAATGCCCCCCCTGCGAAGCCCAAAACCAGTCCCTGCTGCAACAATTCAGCTGAGGGAGCACGCCAAGCAAAGTTCTGCTGGAATTGTACTGAAACACAGCATTGGTGCGGGGGCTCGGGCGATGCTCAGAAAAACGGAACAGATTTAGGTATCAGGAAAAAATTC
>NW_010229744.1:0-11633 GCF_000690775.1 Eurypyga helias | reverse complement strand
GGTACCCCCGAGCCCTCCCCCCAAAGCCCCGAGCATCTCGAGTGAGCACCCCCCCGAGGTCACCTCCGCTGGCAGAGCCGGGCGTAAAGGATGTTATCACGTCGGGAGGGTTATTAAACCGCTAATGAATGAGTGTCTGTGAGACTCTGGACGGGCTGGAGAGACTGAGGGAGGGGGGCCAAGGGGGGAGAGGAGGCAGAAAGGCTCGATCTTCATGCCAATCTCTGGAACAAATAGCTAACATTTAACGTTTACACCCTGCTTGGCGACAAACTGGCGCTCCACGGACCCCTGATCCAGGCTAAAATGTCCAGAAAGCCTTTGGAGAGAACAAGTTCCTGGCTATCAGGTTCTTCTGATCTCTCTCCTCCTTTCATAGGGCTTTGGTTTCAGGCTGGACTTGTCCAATGTCTGCTTTACCGCTGCGCGCTCCTAAATGAGTGTCAAGGAGGCGAATATCAAATAGCAGAGAGGTCAAGGCGATTTGGTTAACCGTTGGCTGGGCTGATGGCTTTAAACTTGTGTGGGAGGCTGGGGACGTGGCAGGGGGGAGGGAAGGAAAGGAGGGAAATAAACCCGAGAGAAAGGAAAGTGAGGAGGGAGGAAGGAAGAGGATGGGGTGCGGGGAGAGATGCGGGGCTTGGAGATCCCCCAGAAAGCCAGGGCCAAGGGTTGCGTGGTGGTGGAAGATATGGAAACCCTTGGTGGAGGGTTTACTGGTGCCCTTGGCTAGGCTGGGGGTGTCCCTGTCCATCTTTTGGGGGTGTCTGGGAGCATTTGGACAATGCATGTATTTTGATGGCATCTACATCTGGGCTTGCGCGTGCTTGATCCTGGATGGGAGGCTGCAGGGTGTGGGTGGGGGCTCCCTGGATGAGTAGAAGACGCAGGGGGGTGTGGGAATTTTGTAGGGTGTGGGTGGAGGGGCCACACGGAGTTTGTGTTGAGGGGAAAACCCCAAAGATGCACCCAAGAAGGTGTGTTTGTGCGAAGGGTGCGTGAGGGCAGGGCTGGCTGGGAGGGCTGAGTACCCAGGCGTGGGTTTGTGGTCCTGGGGGTGATGCAGGGCACGTGTTTTGGCATGAGGCTGCAAGGGGGGGTTATGGAGATACCATATGCACCCATGCATTAGGAGGAGAGAGGGATGTATGGAAGCGTTTGCCCATGGTGATGGGGGTACGACAGGATGGGGGCAGGTGAAGAGCTTGTGCACGTATGGAATGTATAGGGGCGGCTGTAAAGCAACTGTGCCTGTAGCTGAGGTGTAGGGTGTGACTCAGCCATGGGTGTAGGGTGAGCTGTGTGTGGGTCTCGTGCAGGGCCACAGGAGCAGAGGTGCAGGGGTGCAAGGGGCCCGCGCTGTGCCAACGAGTGGGTGTGAGTGGGATGTGCTGGACGATGAGTGCAGGGAGAACCTGGGGCTGTGGAGGGTGGGGTGATCCAGCAATGTTTTCAGCGGGCAAATCCCCTTCCTGAGTGCTCTTGCACTTCCCCGTATGGGGACGGGCTGGGTGGCTGGTTTTCAGCAGGCAGCGAGAACGTCTAAGAGAAATTTTACTTTTCCTGTAATAATCATCTGCTTAAAAAAAGGAAAAAAAAAAAAAGAGAATTTCCTGGAAGAGAAAGTTTTCTGTTACTGAAGTGGCCAATGAACAGAACAAATAGCAGAGGCCTTTTGCAGCCACACTCCTCAGCTGCGAAGCCGCACAAGCCCTCCCTTCCCAGCAATCCCATTTTGGCCCTGACATTAGCAGAAAACTCTCTCTGGTCCCAAGTAACGTCAGCTGAATCAAGGCAAACAATCGCCATAGGAAATGCGTGCTCAGCTACACACGGCTGAGCAGCGCCGGGGGTTGCAACTGCCAGAGAGTTTGCAGTAGCTAAAACCAAGAGGGAGTTCACCGTGGGTTTAGTTCCCCTGCCCTTGACCTGCAAGCTGCAGAGCTCGGGAGTGCGCCGCTGATGGAAGATGCTCAGGTGAAGCCACCGAGGCCCTCAGGGTAAAGCCATCATCTCCGTATTGCCCTGGTTATGCGTTTTGAGGGTGGGGGAACCGTTTCCTTCTGCTCTCCCTTTTGGAGGTGCACCAAGGAGTGCAGACGGCTCAGCCCCTGGGCTGTCCTGCAGGGAGGAGAGTTGCCATCAGGGACACTCTAACGAAACCTGGTGAAGACGGGAGAGCAGACGAGCAAATTTCAGGATCAAATTTGGATTTTTTAAAGATTTTTAAAATTCTAACCAGTTTTTGACCATGCTCGGGGCAGCATGGAGCCCAGTGAGCACGGGGCCGTGCAAAGGTGCGTCCCTACGGAGAGGTGCCTCATGCCCATGTTTGGACACAAACGTGTAGGTAGCGCGTGCGCAGGGGGTGTTTGTGCATGTGCACACCAGCGTTGGCAGATAGCATGCGCTATATTTATATATAAAAAAACGTATATTTCATGCGAGGCTCAGAGCTATACATCTCTCCATCATGCCTGCATACATCCACATACATACACCCACTAAGGTTGCGTTTCCGGAGACATTCTCAAATAGAGCAGTGTAATTTCTCCGCTGATTTTGATTGACATGCTGTCCCTGGGATCATGTGTTAATCCCTTCTTCACTCAAGCCTTTTCATAACTCATTTCTCTCTGCTAGATGGAGACTCTGATGGTTACCGAGGCAACGATGATAGCACTAAGCCATTTCCCTCTCTGCACGGAGACCATTATTCCGCATGCATAGGCCATTTGCAACAAAGGTCGCCACAAAGTCATCCACAACACAGCACACGTTTATTAAACTTTTATTCTTTTTTTTTTTTTCCCTCCCCCTAACAGAGAAACTAGCCAGCACGTGTGCAATCTCTTCCCCCACCCCCCCTTTTTTTTTTCTTATTTGGAGATCTTTGTAATATAGGCAATAATAACTGTAGCAGATATTATTGTACCCAAACTGTATATCACACAGATCAGGGGCTTAGAGTTCCTGGTCCAGAAAGATCACACTTAGATGGCGAGGTTTTGCACCAATGATTCCTATTTGTCTTTTGTTCTCCTATCAAATAGTAACTTTAATAGCAGTTGGCGGAAAAAAACAGCCAACAGCAATGATATGAGAGCGGTGTGAGGGGAATATCTGAATGCCAAACCTACACGGAGAGTCGCCCTGCAAAGCCAGGCACCTCCCAAACACGAATAACTAAATAACCATTGGCGATGACCACCCTCTCCCCGGGGGTGAATTTCTTTTTAAGTCCGATTTCTACCTGGTTCCTTACCTGGGCTTCCTGGCTCCGGGTATATGTCGTAGGGGAGCCTTCTCATGGTGTTAGGAACTCCGGCTATAAGAGGACAACGGGTTAATGCGCTGCTGGGAAGGGCCCCTGCTAACCTGAGGTGCTCCCTCCCCACCAGCGAGGCTTTGCCCATATGGGATCACGCTGCTGGATTTTGTTTCAGCCCCATCCTTCGTCTCTGGGGACTGAATGTGATGCGTCGCTTTGGGCTGGCTTTTAGCGAGCAGCCCTTTCCCACCAGGAATGGCATGGATGAAGGCACAAATGCCTTTTTGTGGATTTGTGAATTTAGCACCGAATCCAACCTCAACAAATGTCCTGCTGGCCACCAGCCCCACCACCTCTCAGTGTCTGGGGTCACGAGTCCTCAGCCTGAAGATATTTATCGCCTCTTTCTGGATCTGTTTTAAGGCAGCTCAACATCTCTGGAGGGCTGTTTCCAACTGCATTGGGACAGAGACCCCCACCCTGCTGCGATGGGTCTTGCAGCCACACTGCCTGATGGCAGCAGGGACGGCTGAGGGCTGGGTGACTGCTCGGACAGTCCTGCGGCATCAGGTCTGCCATGGATGTGAAAGAGGAGGAGAAGATGGCCCATGGTGATAAGCTCCCAGGAGATTTCTATGGTGCCTCCTACTCTCTCCGTCCAGACAGCTCCAGCACTGCTCGGGGATCTTATCTCTCTGTATTGCTGCACCTCTCTGGCCTCCCTCCTACAGTATCCTCCTCAGCTTGGTGCAAAACACTCCTAATTGCACTGGCCTGGCCCAAAGCTCTGATCCCATCTGCCCTCTCCGACTCCTGACACTGGCTTCACTGGTTTTATCACCTATTTCGTCTAAATGCTTGATGCCACCAGTAGAGCTCAGCCCAGCCCCAGTTCCTCTGCTGTTTCTCCCCACATTTTTAGTTTGGGAATGAAAAAAAATATAAATTAACAACCTTTAAACATTCAGCTTCTCCTCTTGGATACACAGAGCCACTGAAATGACTGGGAAGTCCACCAGTCCAACCTCTGCAAGTGCATGAAGTCCTGAGCTTGCAGATCCACCTAGAGGAAAACATCTCCCAGGAGCAAACCATCACTTGGAGACAGCCGCAGCTGTTTCCAAACCAGGCCATGTACTTGTTTACAAAGTTTCTGTTTTGCAAGATATTCAAATAATCGGAGACAAACAGGAGCTGGGGTTAAACCTCCCAATCTGCCATTTATCTGAAGAATCACTTTCCCACTGGGATGCAACCACCGTGGAGGAGAGTGAAACACCATCGGTCCAGCTGACACACGGGAGATGGTTTATGGTGTGGGGTGAAGCGGCTCCTCTGCTGAGGTGCTGATTTAGCAGAGGAATCTGAAGAAAGCAGCTGCCCTGAATCCTCAGGCATTGGTGTCCAAGATCTGCCATGTCCACGGCTCTGAGCTGATGGTGAGCTGATGATGAGGCTTGTTCTGCCTGTGGGGAACGGAGAGGGACTGATCCTGCACACAAGGTCTTGCTGTCAGGAGCATGCCTCATCTCATGGCACTTCTCACTGTATTCCCAAACCACGTCCAGCCTCTCTGAATAAAACCCCGTCTCCCTTTTCCCCATCCCTGCACCATCCAGTGCCCTGGCTGCTCTTGCACTGCTCCTTCCATGGGAAGTCTCCAGGCTGCCTGGCTTGATATTAAAAAAAGGGTGGAAAAAAAATATTTATCATGATTTCTGCTCATAATGAGCTCTCCCAGCTCACGCAGGGATGCTCCAGGCTGGGAAATGCACAGGGATATTTGCTTGTGATGCAGCCCCGGGATGGTGCTGGGACTTTTGAGTGAAGCATGGCAGGTATTTCCGAGCCCCCTGCACTAATTGATGGGCTCTCTATATATCATGCCAGATAAAGGGCTCTTGTGCAGTAAATGCTGATGTTTAGAACATCCTGATAGTGTTTTGTTAACAAGAAGATAACGGTAGAGCAAGATACGTTTGTTTAGCTGCCTATAGATAAACCCAATAGGGTCTTTGTTAAGTTTTCATGACTGATGGCAGGTACTAAATGCGATAAATAATACCCCAGGTCCTGATTGGAGCTACTGTAGCACAAATTATAACCCACAGCACTGACCTGTAAGGGGGGATGGAGGGGTTGAAGGCTACAGGAGTGAAAACCTGTATTTTTTTTGTGTGGTGACCCCTTATTTCTGAACTGACGGTGGTCTGCTAAGGTTTTTCCAACACTCCTGCAAAGTGGTACCCACCAGAAAAGTGAGGGATGAAAAGGATGCTGTCAATAAGGTGTTTGTGGCAGAAAAGAAGGTGGGAGAGGGAATTCATGGGGAGAGGGTGGCAGTGGACAGCCCAGGTCTAAAACTGGTGGTGACTTTTCTTCAGGGTTCTTCACCTGCTCATCCAGAATGGGATGCCCCAGGAATCTTTGGAAACAATGGGTGAGCAAGGCTATGTCGCAAAATCACGTCCAGCAGATCCCGAGCATCCTTCTCCCCCCACCCCAGGAGGACGCTGAGTCAAGGCAGCATCCGCCTCCCTCCCCGGTTCACCTTGTCAGGGTGCTTATTAGCATTTCTCCCCAAACAACCTGCTAATTGCAAGGTGGGTCGTGCCAGCCCTCTTACAAAAGCCAGAATTGTTATTGAGAGGCGATGTGGTGCCCTGGCCCTGAGTCATGGCAGGAGAAGAGGGGCCATGGGGTCTGCCCATGATGCTGTCCCAAGGGTGTCCCCAGCGATGCACCAGCCTGCGAGGCCAAGGCTCATGTTAAGCTGGTGACAAATTACCAGCGGTGGGAGAGTTGCTTGGCAGAGGTTCTCCAAAGCCCACGGCTGCAAAACCTGTCCAGGTTTAAAAGTCAGGCCCTGAAACAGCCCAGCTCCTCTCAGTTGTTGAAAGGGACTGTAATCCCATTGTCTTCAGCGCCGCCTTCCCCAAGAAGTCAGGAATTTGCTCCCATCTTTTTGTTTTATTCTTCTTGTGTCTTTTTTTGGTTTACTCTTCTCAGGTGTCTTAGGAGAGGAGACGGCAGGAGCTGCGATGGGGTAAAAGCTTTCATAATCCTTGGGTTGGTGTCCTCCTGGCGTGTCCCGCTGAGCCAGGGAATGATGAGGGCTCCAAGCTTGGCTCCTTGGCTGCAAACCTCTGGGATGCTGGGAGTCTCAGCTCCTTTGCTGATGGAGGTGAAACGAGAAAGCAGCTGTGATACCTCCGAGCTGGTGCTGACTTTGCATGAGAGCTTCATGCCGAGTCCCACATCACATTTTGGCTCCCCAGGAACTGGGATGAGGAGCTCAGAGTCCTGGTTTCCACTTAAGAAAGGTGTGACAGAGGGATGAAATCGGTCCTTGGGGAGGTTGTGCAGTTGGGGTTTTGTTTTCCTATCCCAGCTTCTCATGTGTCTATTTATTTGTTGGGGATTTCTATATTCTTAAGGAGATGTGAAAGGCTGGAGAAGAAAGCACTGAATTAGGTTTGTGTAGTGTCCCAGTTTACATTAATACCTGGACTGGCCCTGCTCCTTGCCCAGGGAGATACCATGAGCTCCTAATTTCTACTCCTGCTTCGTGCCCATCTCTGCCATCCAGCGCTGGGGCCGTATCAAGCCCCCCATCCCACTGGCAAAGCTCACTCCTGCCACAGCAGCGATGGAGATGCGGCGTTCACACAGCATCTCTATCCTGGCCAGTTCTGGTGAGCACCGGGTGCCAGGGCTCCTGCTTGAAGGGCAAACGGTGCTGGCACGACGCTGGTCTGGTTGGGCGCTCCAGGAGACGTCCAGGCTGGAAACAATGCAGGGAGAAAGATATGGTGGATTAAGCAAATTTTGGAGTTGTTTTTGCCTTCTTCAGTTCTGATCATAGGTAGCAACAGCCAGAGCATACTCGTTCCCATCCTTTGACCAGCTCCATTTTTCCAAGGGTGGCTGTATGATTTCGCTGTAGATAAACCCACTCCTGGCATATATGCTCTAAATCCAGATTAATTTTCAGCCATGGGTTGTCCCCAAGCAGAAATATTGAAAGAGGAGGTAGGCTTTGTACGCAAGGCTGAACACATTGAAACACTCAAAGCTTGAAAACTTGGGTATGGGGTAGAAGCTCTGTCCCATAACTGATTGGGAAGTTCCTAATTTTCCATTTCTCTGTGATCTGCAATGCGGGATTCACGCCGTTCTCCTGAGTGGGTGCTCAGCCCCAGCGTCAGAGCGTGCAATGGAGAGATGTAAACGAAAAGCTAGTGCGTCTTCCTGAGAAAACTTTGAACAGGCATCCAAAAAATGGATGTGTTTTCTTCTAATTAGGAGTGTTCGTTATATCTCATGGCAATCTACAAAACAAGCCACATGCCAGTTATTGTTGGTACAAGCACAACAATTCTGACTGTGGGAAAAAAAAATATTTCCAGGCATGTAGGACACAAAACGTACTAAAGGCATTTTAATGACACTTTAATTAATCTCTAGGCATAGGTTAAACAGAGAATATCTAAAAAGGTGTGTATGTGTGTTGGGGGGTAATAATGAAGGTTAGGACTCAAATCAAAAGATGCTTTAGTACCTGCAAAAGCTATTAAATATAATTATATTCATTTAAAATATCCCCACGCACAAAAAATGGTAAACTGGAACGAAGGTTGCAAGCAAATCTCAGTAAATCAAGGCTTAAAAAAAAAAAAATGAATCAAAAGAATGTTGTGATTATCATACGAACAAAAACAAACCCGAATAAATTTAGAGTTAAGGTGAGACTTAAAAAAAGAAATCCAGTGACGCTAGGTGTGGAAAATTACAGTGGAGGCAGCTAAACCACTTCAACTTGGAGATGCCACACAATAACCTAAAGAAAAAGCAAGTGTGTGGATTTAGAAACACATTATCCTGACCTGGGACCACAGAAATGGAAATGCTTTTCTCAGATGTCTGTTGGCTGATAGAGGTTATCGCAACCAGTTGGGAGACTCTCATTTCCAGTTTGCTCCCCAGACCACAGTCCTGTCCACCTGTACATCTGCGACAAGGCAACTGGGGTCTCTGCAGCGATGCGTCTTTCGTTCCCACAAGAAATGATCCTGATTTTATCCAAAATCACCACTTCATGCCCAGTTCTTGCAAGGGCTTTGCTGAGCTCGCCTTGTATTGTATCCCGGTTGTGGCTGGGAGGTGCATCAAGCAGCCTCGGCGGGAGCCTGTGTATGGACATCTCCCCATGGCTGTGGTTTGGAAGGACCTTGCAGAGGGATCCAGACTTCTGTATGTCTGTTACAGGGAGATCTGGGCAGCTGAGACTGGTTTTGGAGAGGAGAACTCAACCTAAGCCAGTGCCCTAGTGAAAAGTGCCTATAAAGGTGCCTGGAAAAGTACCTGGAGGGGTAGCCAAGGATGGAGGAGGCTCAAAGGTATATTCTGCAACAGATGTCACTATTAAAGCAGAGGTCAGCTGCTAGAGGAACCTCAGGCTTAGGAAACAGAAGAAAGCTTCCCTTCTTGTATCATGAGGTGACCCTTCTCCGCAGACACTGACCCTCCTGGTCCCAGACAACTCCGGCACCTGCCTCGTCCACTCATGGTCAAGAGGACCTGGGAGCTCGGAGGTGCCCATTCCCATCCTGGCTTTGCCCCTGGCATACTCTGTGACCTGGCACAAACCACTACACCCTCCTGCTTCAGTTTCGCTGCTCACAGCGCCAGCAGAAATCAGTCCTTGTCCACAGGAAGTGACCAGCCCTGGGATTTCTCCCAGGACACCACAGCCTTTTGAGTCCTCAAGCCATTAAACTAATACCCATGCTGAGCAGTTCCCTGGTTGTATCACCCCCTCCCAGTGACTGCGGGGGGCATCCACCCACCCTGCCCAAACGCATGCAAGTGTAGGAATGGGCGGTGGGATGCGGGCACCACGACTGCAAAATCTGACCAGAGGTCTCAGGAAGTTCCCTTACAGCTTCAATTTCTTAAAAGGGTGACCGTTTGTGTACCCCGGCCGTAGAGTGCGTTGTCAGTAGGGACGGGGCAGGTCGCTATCTGCTAAGGTCTGATCTCCAGCAGCTTCCACGCTCCTGGACACCAGAGGTGTGGAAGGTTGATCTCCAGAAGATGACAGCAGGTGGATATCTTGCACGGAGGGGAGACGTGCAGTGTCAGACAAGTAAAAGTGAGGGACCCATTTCAAGCGGCAGGTCACTTCTGAGATGAGGATAACTCAAAACGGAGATAAACAGCTGAATTACAAAGTCAATGCAGAAAATTGGAGTACCTTGGGGGAGGCAATGTCAAGGGCATACTCAGTTCTGAAACCGTTTTGCAACGTGTGCGTCCAAGGCTGGGTTCATACCAGAAGTCCGAGCAATGCTATTTGGTAAGTGTTAACTCCATGACCAGGGCATGCGATCCAGAAGCAAGAACACCAAAATGGCAGCTCTGCAGCCATTCAAGCATGGCATTGGTAAATAGAGTTGGTATAATACTCACTGGAGCCTCGGGCATGGGCTAAGGCACTGGCTCCTCCCTCCACCCACCTGCACACTGCATGACTCGTACAAAATCTGGCCTAGTGGGAGCCCTGGCAATTAGTCTGCTCCCCTCACGTCTCCCCACCGCCCTCCTTCCGACGCCAAACCAGCACGCTCGGCTCTGCTTGTAAACACAACCGGACCATCAACCAAGGCCAACTGACACCGAGGAGTCGGGCGGGCACCCTGAGATCTGTAGCCTGTTAAAAGCCCAGGGAACGTTTTCCAGCGAGTTGGTGGAGCGTAGCTTTGCCAACGTGGGCACCTGGGTGTGGGAAGAATGCTGGCAGGGCGGTGAACTCATTAAGGTGGAGCTCTGTCACCACCTCCCGAAGGAATCTGAGATGAGTCCATCGTGCTGCCGTACCCTTGTGCAAGCGAGTGTAGGAAGGATCAGTCACCGGAGCCCCGCACTCCCCTGCTCTCCACGCCAAAGCCAACGCCACCAGGAGAAATAGGAGCCCGTTCCGTGTAAGCGAACTGATCTGGCTGATATCAAGTGACTCATTAAGGGCTTGCAAAACTCAAGTAGACCATAGCTTTGCTCTCTAGTAGTGGGAACTTCTTGGCTTGAAAGGAGGATTTGATACCTACCAAAAGCTCACCTTGGGCCTCACCATGGTTAGCAATAGCCGTTCTGCCCTTGGACGTGCCTGCAAGATGTTGCAAACTGTGCCTGCTCTGAAGGATTAAGTTTTTCAAAGACCTTGGGCAGGGAGGTGGACTTGCACTCAGCAAATGATGAACTCCAAAGCCGGCAACGCAGGCAATGGGGGGTGAAGGGGGAATCCAGCTGTTCTCAGGCCAGACAAATGCATCTACTCGAACTGTGTGTTTTCTCAGTAGTTTATAAGATTTCACCCTCTGCTCACCCCTTCATCATTTTCCCATCCAAGCCCCTCCATAGAATGAAAATATCCCACGATGATTAGATTAATTACAGGCAAATGAATCTCAATTTCTGTATTTGCAGAAGCCACGCTAAGAAAAGTAAGTCCATGTCCTTATGGTACAGAAGAACCCGTGTTTGGCCAGATGTGGAGAAAAGACTCAGACTGCTGGAAAGGTGACTGCTGTGTGTACAGGCAACAGCTGAAACTTTACCACCAGCAGTATGGGTCATGTAAGAATGACCTGTTTCTCCTGCATTTTTGTTGCCACAATAATAAAGAGGAAAAAGCCAGCAGAAGGTCCTGAGCATTGGTTTCATCACGTAGACATGTTACCTTGTGTGCTGTGGGTGTCAGAGTGAAAACACTTCAGACTGGGTCCTTTCAATGCATATTTGCTGCAGTGCCTAATTTAGAGGCTACACAGAAAGGAAAAACTTGCCATCAGTTGCCTTCAGCGTGCTGCTCTTGAGTACATTTCTGTTGTCCATGGTGCAGATGCATGCTTGCTTGAAAGGGCAGGTGTATATATTGTCTTCAAAATAGCTAAATATTTATCTTACATGGGTGGCTTGGGAGCACAGGGCAAAAGTGGTCCATCTTCCTGCCCCTCATAGGTCACACAGCCAAATCTTGCAGAGCACAGAAACATGAGATGTGGAGAATTAAATAGGACTGTCTGAATGGATCAGGATTAGCTTCCAAAAGAGTTGGTAGACAGATGTTTTTTCCAACTCTAAGGGACACGAGTTTTCAAAAACAGATCCCTTGTGGTTGGAGTAAAATGAGTAAATACGGTCTGAACATTTAAGCAGATGCACTGCGACGCTTGCTTGGGCTCATGGCTTTGCCATGTTTGCTATGAAACCTCCAGCTAGACTTAAAAAACATCCCAGGCAGGACATATGCTTGGTACCTGAACGGTTACATTTCTTCAGTGTCAGTACAGGCTGGGTGGAG
>NW_010229743.1:5474-6478 GCF_000690775.1 Eurypyga helias | reverse complement strand
CTACTGCCCCGCTCCCCTCCTCCACCTCCCGAGCATCCCCTGCCCCCAAACCTCTTCCCACCCCACTGTCCCCTGGGAGCTGCTCCCCACCCTGGGGCCACGTGGAGGGTCCCGAGCTCCCCCAGTACGTGGGTGCGGGTGCCTTCCTGCCCACCCTTGTGCCCACCGACTCGTCAGCCATTGCCACGGCCAAAAAGGGCTGCAGTGCCCAGTCCCTGTCCCACCTTCCTCCAGGAGCTGGCAGGCACCAGGCAGGGGTGAGGCTGGGGAGACACCAAAGTGCTTTTGGCCTGAGGATCAGCCCAGTAAGCATGGGATCTCCAGACACCTCCCGTGCAGGGTACACAATTTTTCAGCTTGGATAAGTTCCCAGGTCCGTGCTGGCCCAGGTCTCAGCCAAGGACAGGGCTGGAAGGAGCAGGGAAGTGTGGAGTGGAGGAGGAAGCATGGCAAGACAAATCACATGTGGCTTTGAAGGAGGGAGTTGATCCTTGAAGCCTCTTTTTCCCCAAAGGACACAAGTCTATGTGATTCATTCCCCATGCGTTTGCCTGCAGCTCTACCGGTGCCCAGTTTTACCCCATTAATCCTCACCAGCTTCCCTGGGGGGAGATGGCAGACCTGTGGTCTCGCCCTTGGAAAAGCTTCAGTCAAATCTATGGATTGTTTTCCGTGCCATATCGACCTTGGGGCAGAGCCAAAGGAAACCAGGTTTCCTTATCACAGTGCTAGTGGAAATAACGCACCTTCTAGTTCTGCTGCCAGCTGGTCACTGCACAGAGCTGGTCACTGCAGGGAGCTGGTCACTGCACAGGGCTGGTCACTGCACAGGGCTGGTCACTGCACGGGGCTGGTTACTGCATGGGGCTGGTCACTGCAGGGAGCTGGTCACCGCAGGGAGCTGGTCACCTCACCGGGCTGGTCACTGCAGGGAGCTGGTCACCTCACCGGGCTGATTTAAATTGAAAGCAGGCAGGCTTAGATTGGATATCAGAAAGAAGTTA
>NW_010229743.1:0-5329 GCF_000690775.1 Eurypyga helias | reverse complement strand
GTGTATCTGTATGATCTGTAAGGTCCCTTCCAACCCAAACCAGTCTGTGATTCTATGATTCTATGATCCCTGTGAGGATGCAGAGGGGCAGGAGGGGGCCACGCAGGGATGGGTGCAGGAGCAGGGGCACCCAGACAACACACCCCCCACACACACAGTGTTCCTTGCTCCCACAGGTCCCACCAGCACTGCAGTCAAACCGGTAGGAAAATAGAGCTTTATTGGGGAAAGCAGCTTCTTACAAAGAGCAACTGCAGCATGGCACCCCAAAAAGTTGCTCTGCCACGTCCGGAGAGGAAAGAGGGGAGCGGGAGGGGCTGGGGGAGCAGGGCCTGCCTGCACATGGGACTGGGGGAGCACAGTGTTCCCTCTGCCTTACCCCGCAGCAATCTTGTAGGGCTGCAGCTTCCCCACTCTGGGGTCTCCCTCACCTCAAATCTTCTCCAGGCTTCAGAGGTTTGGTTGGGACAGGAGGAGAAAGAGGAAAAACTCCTTGCACGCTCCTCAACCTCCACATCTGCCCCCATGTCCAGGGGCTCCATCCCCATGGCATGGCCACAGCCCTTAGCCCTGCATCCTTTCCCCTGCCCTAACTTGGGTCACCAGCATCACATTTGCATATGCAAATAAAACAGGGTTAATTTGCATGCCTGTCCTCATCATTTCTTGTTAAAACACCACACTCCACTCCTGCCCCAGCATCGGGGTCCCACTCAGCCTGTGACAGCCCCGGGGGCAGCTCAGCTGCAGCACCAGCTCCGGCTCCTTCCCTTAAGCACAGCGTCACCGCTCGCCCCTCGCACAGCCAAAAGACGGGATAAAGGGGTTCGGTGAAGATGCTGTGGAAGGAGTGGATGAGCTGTGTCCTCTCCCCAAGGCCGTAGAAAGAGAGGAGCCCCTTGCCATAATCCAGACTGACCCCCAGGTTCTTATAGAGCAGCTCCTGGATTTTCTCTGCCCGGCCCTTGTGCCAGGCCAGGTAGCAATCCTCCCGCACCTGCAGCCCCCACGAGCCCCCGTCCAGCCCGATGTTGAACTTGTGGCCCTGCTGCCGCTCCCGGGGGAGGCTGCGGTAGGTCACCCCCAGGATGACGGAGTGGCTGGAGATCCTCACTTCCCAGTAGTGGTGGCCTTGGCTGTAGCTCTGCGTGCACAGAACCTGCCAGGGCACGAAGTGTGGTCCCTGCTCCTGCCGTCTACAGACCGTTCCGCGGCCGTGCTTGGCTTTCCGGTTTCCTTTTGACAGCTCCAGGTACTTGTTGGCCGTTTCGGGATCAAAAGTCAGGTTGCGATGGTCTGAGGAAAGCAATGGCATGGGTGAGGCTGAAATCAGACCTTTACGCCCTTGGCATGAGCCCCCCCAATGGTGATGTGGTTTAAGCTGCATAGGGTTGGCTCCCCAAATAGGAAGGCACAGGTCATGGGGTGTTTGGAGGGGAAGGGGAGCCAGGTGAGATGCGATACCTGCCTACCCAGCTGCTAGAAGGAACGTAAACAGCCCAGAAATAGCTGGTGAGGCCCTGAGACACGACGTTTCGCGCAGCCCAGCTCACAGCCCGCGGGCGGCGGCGGCTCTGTGACCAGGTTGGGAGAGTTTGCTTGGTTTTAAGAACAAAAAACATGAGTGTGGATGGGGAGAGGGAGAGAGAACCAGGCGTTAAGTGAGTAAACATGGTGTCGCAGGGAGTTACCCTCCTCTACATGGGCTGTGGTAACTCCTGCTGCGGGCACTCGCGGGCCACCAGCACCTCACCTTCCTCCTGTCACAACCCAGCCTGGCCAGCTAAGCTGGGCTTAGGCCTGCTGCCCCTAAACGACATTTTATTTCCTACTATTAACCCTGATCATCTTCTGTGGGGTCTGACGGAAGGAATCCTTACGGTTCCCATAGGCATCGACTGCCTCCATGATAGGAGTAACATGACCAACACTCCCTAAACATTATCCAACCCTCTTCCCAACAGGGAGGAGGTGGGAAAAGGACCACTGAGGAAATCCCTAAGGAATTGGAGTGGGATGGGCCCTGGGACGTAAGGGGACACAAAGGACCGTGGCTAGGAGCGCTGGGGCCACATTGCTGGATAGAGAGCCATGTCTGCAGGCAGGGCCCTGGCCTGGAGCTGCGGGGGTAGGGCAGGGGACAGCCCATGACACCCCTGCGGGGGGTCCCTCCCCGACTGCCGACGCTGCCTGATGCCTATGGAAAGAGCTGTGCCTAAACATGGGGCGTTGGGAACAGGCACGTTGCTCCTGCCCAGCCGAGATGCCCGAGGTGAGTGAAAAGGAGAGGATGGAGATGGGGTGAGATCTGGGGCAGTGACTGGCCCAGTGCTGGGCACTGGCAGCTCCAGTTTCCATGGAAAAGCAGTCGCTGGTGCTGCTAACCCCCAATGAGCCCTTTCCTGGCAACGCATTGTCCCCCAGCCTGTCTCCCCCGGCCCTACATCACCCTTCGCCACATTTAGGGAGAAGTAGTGGGAGAGCCAGGGAAGGAGTCCCCGTCACCACAGCCACGACCACAGTGGGGGACTGTCCCCCCAAATCCCCATGTGCTCCTCACCCTTCAGAAGCTCAGCTCGGAGCTTACACTCAGGGACAGGAGCCACCACCTTCACCGCTGGCTCCTCGGGCTGCACTGTGCCTGTGGAGGAGTGGGACAGGCATTTTGAGTGATGTCACCCAAAAACTTGTCACTTCCCAGCTTTGATGGCAGAGGGAGGAAATGCATCATACCCAAGCCTGAGAGCAGGCACACGTCACTGAGGCTCTGCACTGCCAGCGAGGAGGGACTACAGGAAGCCTCCCATGCCATGCCATGCCATGCCATGCCATGCCATGCCATCCCCTGAACAGCAGATGCGTGTCCCCCTCCTGAGCCCCTGCGCCCAGCAGCCCCGTCCCCAGCTTCGTGACACCGGCCAGGCTGTGGTTCAGGGTGACCTGGAGCCCTCTGGGGTGGTCCTGCGAGCAGAGGGCTTACCTTGGCCCATGGGGTCAGGGGCTTTGGGGGCCACAGAGCCGGGCAGGTCCTCCAGCAAAAGCCTGGAGATGACGGCGAGGATCTCGGTGATGGGCTTGAACACACTGGCTGCATCGAACTCCATTGGGAGCAGAGCCTCCAGGCTCTCCGGGGGTGGGAGCAGGGGAAACTCCTGCGGAGGGACACACAGACACCCATGCGCTGGCTGGGGGAGGATCGGCAGATCCGAAATGTGTCTGCACACACCATGTCTCCCCAGTGGGTGGTAGGGGGGTCACGTCAGCCGTTAGCTGAGGCTGGCACACAGGGTTGGGGGACAGCCCAGGGGGAGCGGGAGGCTGCGGGGAGCAGAGGGGCTGCGGCACAGGACTTTGCTTTTTGCTGGCAGTGGAAGAGCCTTGCTGAGTGGTTTGGGGGTAGGAGATTCTGCCTTTGGCATCCTCCACTTTGATCCAGCATCACGCCCCTGGAAGCAGCCCCTTCCCACAGCCCCACAACATCCCTGAGCCAGGCTGAGGATGGGGAAGGGATCAACCACGTCTCTGCCCCCACTGGGAGGGCGCAGGGCCGGCAGCACCCGAGTGTGGGGAGGGACACGGTGCCAGGACCGTACCTGGAGGAAGGTCCTGTGGTCAGGACAGGCCAGCAGGTGCTGAGCCCTCTCCTGGTGCTGGCTGAGGACGTCCAGGCGGTCCTTCAGGAGACTCCAGTCCTCCTCCACACGTCCCAGCGCCACCGCCTGCTCTTGCTCGATCCTAGCCACCGTCCACCACTGGCTATCTTCCAGGGCTTTCCTCAGGAGAGCAAATTTGCTCAGAATCACCGATTTGAGCCCCTCGGAGGAGTCCTACGCCGGGAAGAGCCGTGAGAGCCAGCCCACGCCCACCCATGCACCCCCACGGGGTGACCGTGGCATTACCTTGATGCTGTGCGTGCGCTCCTCCAGCTCCTGCATCGCCCGCTTGATCCTCTCCAATTCCTCAAGGGCTTTTTCCAGGGACTCTTCTAAAAGGGCCTGCGAAGGGAGGCACCAACACTCTGCGGCGCAGCACGCTGCTGCTCACCCGGCCCCAGGAGCTCTCTCAGGGCTGCAGGAGAAGGCTCACAGGGAAAAAGGCTTGGGAAGGGGAGAGGATGTGACCAGGGTCACCGAGAGGTGAAATGCTGTCTTTCACCCCTTTTTAGCTGTTTCCTCTAGATCAGGGGGTCACACAGCACCGTTCATCCGATGCTGCTGGGTTTACCCAACTCTGCCGCTCCCAACAGTCCCCAGTTTCTCAGGGGGCAGCTGGGTGCTGGTGGTATCTTCCGGCTCAGAGCAAGTGCCAGCCCCACCTTCAGCTGAGGCCAGGCGCAGCTCAGCACATGGAGGCACATCACGTCCCCACAGCAGGGCACAGGACAGCGGGGACGGATGTCACGCCGCTCCCCCTGCTCCCTCCCCACGACGCCGCTCCTGCCACCCGTTGTCCCCACCTGCTTTTTAGAGCGCTCCTCCTCGAAGAGCACCCGCCGGTGCTGCTGGCACCGCCGGACGGTGCAGACGCAGCAGATGCAGCGCCGCTCGTCCTCGCAGTACAGCTCCAGCGGGCGCCCGTGCTGCGGGCACAGCTCGCTGCTGGCCACCTCGCACCTCTCCGTGCCCGAGACTCGCGCCTTGCCATCCCGCGCCAGCTCCACCACGCCGCAGAGAGTGACGTTCTTCTCCAGCGCCGGGCGCTGCTGGAAGCCCCTGCGGCAATCGGGGCAGGTGTAGCCCTTCTCGGCCCCAGCAGGGGCCTGCTCTTGCTTGTGCCAGTGGCCGCCGATGCAGTGCTTGCAGAAGTTGTGCCCGCAGGGCAAGGTCACGGGCACCCTAAAGAGCTCCAGGCAGATGGAGCACACCAGCTTCTCCTCCAGCTTCTCTGACACGGGTGGTGCCATCCTGCCTGCGGCTGGGATCAGGGCAATGGGAGAAAGAAGCCAGGGAAATAGAAACTCAGCTGTGCAGAGGAGGAAGAGCTGGTGACGCTGAGCTCAGAGGCGGGTCAGGGCACCCAGCCAGGCATGCTCTTAAAGAGACACCCAGTGGGTGCCCTTTCCGCCCTTTGGCCAGGTGGGCTGTGCCGCACGCTGGGGATGGTGGGAGCTGCTCCCTGTGGGGACGGGCACGGCGGGAGGCCCCGCAAGGATGAAGCGCTGCAGCGACACACGCGGGAGGCTGACAAGGTTCAGAGCAACGCCACTTCCGTGAGAGCGTCTGCAGGGGTACACATACGGTGTAGTACCAGTTTCGCTTTCTCGCCCTTTCGGGGAACTTCCTGGCATCCTGCCCTCTGCCACGCCTGGGTCCCCGAGCAGGGCACGGCA
>NW_010229742.1:0-4337 GCF_000690775.1 Eurypyga helias | reverse complement strand
TCCATCCACTCTCCACCCAGCATGTTCTTTTCATACTGAATTATTGAAAATGTTATTGTAGAGTTTATGTGACAATTATAATTTATTTTAGAGAGATCAAAGTTATATCAGGTAACTGACTGATTAACTGAAAACTTTGGATTTTTGTTGTGTTGCTGGCCATCAGGGTAAGTGATATAACAGAATATGTGCAATTGGTCAATGCAGCAGATGGTCAAAAGAATGTGTGTATTTAGGCCAACAGAAGGTAACTGAAGTGTCTTTATCTTGCAGACAATGTTCTCCTCCAAAAAAAAAGGAAGGCTGATGACTGCATAATTGCTTAAATTTTTTTTCAGCTTTGTATTTGGTCCACTGATTGGTTTGATAAAACCTGATGCTTTTACTCTGTTATACAGAGATAAGCCAGTTTTCTGGCATTATTTAGATGTCTATAAATGCGCATACCTGTGTCATTAATATTCTCAGAATTCATAATCTCCCATACTTACTGAGGCATTACACAAAATATTGTGTACTTCTAAAAGTGTCCTTTAACTCTGCTAATTTCTTAGGAGAATTTAAATGATCTAGTGCACACTTGGGATTTTAGTGAGGCAGAAACAACAGGCAAGGGAAAAATTCTTCAACTTGTTTCATTAGCTAATTATTGCAGAGATGGTTGATTTTCTGAAGACATTTTCAGAAAAAAATGCTTATTGAAATGTGTAAGAATGCACAGAATTATATTATTTCGGAATACTACATTTTAAGACTTCTCCATAATATGCATATATTGATTAAGCTTCTAACACTTATGCATACTAAAAATGTGGTAACTTGGGTCCTGAAAGCAGCATAATACCAAAAATGTCTTTGATTATAGTATAGTGAATAATGTTGTGTTTCATTTTATTCTCTTCTCATATGATAATACTCAGATTGTTGTAGTGCTCCAGAAATCTCTCCCTCCCAAACATTAGATGTTTCATTCTTTTCTCTTTGCCTAATAGTTGAATCATGTTAACATAAAGATATCAAAGAGAAACTTGAGTATATCTTCAATTTTTAACAGGCTGAATAAATAAAGGAAAAGACCTCAAAGCTGAGGCAAACAAGGGAGGCTAAACTCTGCTGATTGGTTTAGATTGACTAAGAGCTGTATTTGCACATCATTGGAAGGATGCTCATTATGAAAAATGTTCTTGGAAAAATTTTCTATAATATCCCTATGACTCTAAATATTGCCTTTTTTATAATGTGAAGTGTACAAATTATCATGGTGAAGGCCCAGGCTGCAAAGTTAAAACAAATTCAAGTTCAACTTGATTGAACTTCTTGGGCCTTATATAACTGCAGTGTTTAAAAGAAATTATGATCATTATGTATTTTAGATCTCAAAAATCTCTCAAAGTAACATGTTTCAGTAACAACTGTACTTCTGCAGACTTTGAAAATTGCTTATTTTGGGTTGACTGAATAACAAAATACTTCAGCTGGAGGAAAGCTATTTGAAATGCCAGAATTCCATACCAGGTTTCTGAGATGAGTGCCAGCCTTTCAGAGGTGTTTGACTTGTGCCAATACTGAAGGTAGGTGTTCTCACAGTCTGGGGAACAAAAGGATTTATCATTTAGATGAAAACATCTCAGAACAAAGGTTCAAAACATTTTCAAACAGAGGCTACTTATTTACACCTGTTTTAATGGTACCCACAAAGATAAAACTATCCTTCTCCATCAGAAAGAGTGCTGTTTAAGCAATAACATTATTTTAAATACTTCAGTAAAATTCAAGGTTCTGACATTATGAGGTGAATGGGACCTATGGAATAGTATCTCTGGTATCAGTGATGCAGCCCAGAAGAAGGTAAAAATAGTTTAACGTTTGAGATATGACAGCACTCTAAGCTTTCTTTAACTAAGTGCATAAGGAAATAAGTGCATAAGTGAATATGCTTTTTTCTACATATTCAGACCCTGAAATACTAATAAACAAGAACTTAATTTTCTAAAACCATAGTATGATGTAACAGCAGTGGACATTGTATTTTATTGCATAATTATATTAAAACAATCTAAAATAACAGTGGAGTAAAGGTTTTATTTTTGTAAGAATTTTGC
Organism: Eurypyga helias; assembly: GCF_000690775.1. NCBI lineage: Eukaryota > Metazoa > Chordata > Aves > Eurypygiformes > Eurypygidae > Eurypyga > Eurypyga helias. The sequence goes on along the minus strand of NW_010229742.1, from coordinate 2,235 downwards.
AATCTCCACGTGATTTGTTGAATGTCTTGGGTTTTTTTGTTTGTTTGTGGGGTTTTGTGGTGTTTTGTTTGTTTGGTTGCTAGGTTGGTTGGTGTTTTTGGTTTTGTTTTGGTGTTGTGTTTTTTTTTTGTCTGCTCATTCCCTTCCCCATCCCCCTTTAAATTCTTCATTCAGACTATCATAGAAGCTGCACATTGGCACAGAGCTAAAATAAGATTATTAGGCAAACTCAGGTTATTTCAAGATGCTTCGAATGTTAAATTTAACAGAATTCTTCAGATTCGCTATGCTTAGTACTGGCATGAGATTTATAGGAAAGTCGGATTTCATCTCTGATTTATCAGGCAGACCCGCAGGCTGAAATTTTCACTCTATTGCAAGTCACTGGTGTAGGTTATTGATGCTTGTCAGTTATGAGGTTAATCCATACCTCTGGATTTAGTTGAGGTGCAGGGAAACTGTATTCTCCCTATTCTATTAATTCTACAGTATTAGTGTAGAATGGGATGTTTCTTGTATTGTTGGAGGACCTCTCTGTTTACAATTTATTTCATGTGAAGATTACATAAGACTTAACATCCAAGCTGTAAGGATTGCTTTCACTGTGCCCCCATAGGGCTGGGAACTGACAACCAATGCTTTCTTAATTTTTTTTTTTTTTTAAATCCAGAAAGAAATGAAAAAATGAAAATAATAAATAAATGGATAAATAAATTAATAGATTAATAAGCAGATAGTGGAATTATCTATCAAGCCCTAACTTTTCAATTTATTTATTTTTCTATTTACTTAAAGTCAAGGCCTAAGTGTCCATGTGCAGGGAGAGGCAGGCATAAGTTGAAGCTGACATACCAAGAGATTATATCAGACATTGGTACCAGTTAAATGCGACACAGGTTGTACTAGCTGGCTTTTATGGGGAAGGCGTGTAGTGTTGTTAACAAGAGTCAGAATTCATTTGTCTGGAATAACATGGCCATGTACCTTTTGGAACTGGATGTTACACTGTGAGCTTTTACCTGTACCTGTGTGATACAATAGGAAGTGCAAACATACAAAGAAACCTTTCAGCCCTCTTCCTATCAGGCAGTTAATGAATACAGCATCTTAGACCTACCTGAGCCCTAAAGTAAAGGATATGTGTCTCCTGAGGGGGATCTTTCAGTCTGTCTCAAGCCAATAATTTTTTCAAATGGCTTTCAGTCTCCTTTTATGATGTCTGCATTTTCCATGCTTCAGGAACTATACATACTCACAATATTTAGAATATCAACTGCATTCCTACATGAACAAACAAATGTAGGACTGAAAAAAATTATTTGTAAAGTTTTTTTTTTTAAAAGGTCTTAAATATTTGGAACCAGTCCCACTTCCTTTCTCAGGAGTAATTATTTCATAATAGACCCCTAGGCTTAACTCCAAGCATGATTCAAATATTTTAATATGAAAAGCATTAAAAGATTTTTGTATGGCAGAACAGGGCCACCTGGGAACAACTCCTAAATGAGATTTTATTAAGTAGTTTGTTATGTGACAAGTGAGGCAGTATTTTTGTTATAGAAGTCTTGAGAATATGTAGAGTTTACTTCATAAAACTTTTGAGCCTTCAGTAAAATAGTTTTCCTGTTGCATTTGTGAACTAACCCACTCCCTAAATGTGTATTTTTTTTTTTATGACAGTATTTTTAATAAGACCTTGAATGTAGCATGACTTTAATTGTATAACATATGCATGCTAAAAGAACACATTTATCTGTGTGCAGTTTCTAAAATATGTCTCTACAATTAGCTGGTTTTCCCACCTGCTGTTCAAGTGACTGGAAAAGATCAAGAGGCTATATAATCTGGAGTTCATGGAAATGAAGGAAAAATTTTCTGAAAAGGGCAAACACAATCTGCTTAACAGTCTACTTCCCTTTCTGTTTCTAAAATTAGATAGATATAGTAAAAAAAAAAAAGAAAGAAAAAGAGGAGAGATTTGGCAGAAGTGCATGAAAAAACCAGCAAGAGAAATCTCTGTACTATCATACCCGTCAATTTAACTCCGTTACTCTTGTTATAAGAGTTATGTAAAATTAAACCCTTTGCAAAATACTGTAAATAACACTAATTAGAGGTTTAAAAGACACAGACATGTGACACTGGATTCTTAATTATTGTGGTATAAACTGAGCGTAACTTTGTTGACTATGATGGCTTTGTACCTATGGAAAGTGTGGTGAGTTGACCTTGGTT
>NW_010229741.1:0-21076 GCF_000690775.1 Eurypyga helias | reverse complement strand
TGAACCCAGCACACAGTGGTATAATTAATACTATGCTATGGTACTCTCATCTAGTTTTTTTGTTGAAAATCACCGAAAAGACAAAAAAGCAAACAAACCAAGTGACATATGACGAAAGGGAATGTGCCTTTGCGGTTCAGTAATTTATTAAAGAATAAGGAAAAAGGTTGGGAAGAAACAGAATCAGTGGACACTAGAGGGATCTAGTCTGATCTATGGTATTTCTTAACTTCATAAATGCCATACCAAAGAAAACAGAGAATATAGAAAACCAACACAACTTCATGATAACATGAAATTTGGTGGGTTGTAAAACTAAAGACTGTGAAAAGCTGCACAAGGATCTGATGATACCACATGATCAGGCACTAAAATGGAAAATGAACTGTCAGAAAATTTGAAGTACCACAGCACACAGACAAAATCATCCCCACTACACATACACTCCAAAATAAGTTGTAAATCCACTAGCATCATTCAGGAATCCCCAAGCCTTAGAAAGTGTTAGATGCAATCACGCAATCTGGACTCAAGCATGCCCAAAGAGGATATTTGGAATTAATAGAAAAAATAGAAACAATCGACCCAGGAAGCATCAGTATGACATTATATATTGAATATGTTACTGCAACTTGAACACTGTGAAGCTTTTGTCTGTCCATCTGACAATGATATAGTTGGATAGGAAAAACTGTAGAAAACAGCAAGAAGGTAGCCCAATGGTATGTAATGTATTTGCAATATGAAAATATTAAGCAGATCAGGATTTTTTGGCCTGAAAATACGATGTCTGGAGTGGAATACCACACAGGGCTGTAACATAACGAATGACGGTGAGGACGTAGCAGGAGACTGAGGGAGTTATTATTTCTGTTTACTTGACTATGAAAGCTAAACAACTAACAGCATTTTCAAACAACTTGTGGAGCCAGCAGCTTTCATTTTGCTGGCAATCCCTGGACATGTCTTTTCTAGGCAGATTTTTAGGTCTGTCTACATTAAATGACAAATCTACTGCTAAATTTTGCTGATCTCTTCACCAACCCTCAAAAGAAGTGAAAAACCACAGAAACTACAGAACTAATAAAACATGTAAGCTCTTAGATAAAGATAGTTAATTATATCACGTTTCACAGCTGTTTAGTGTCTCAGAGAATTTACTGACAAAAAAAGCTGAAAAACCTCTACTTCTTTTCCCTCAGTGAAAAAGATTAAGAAAATTTCGTATTTGGATTTGGTTACATTTCATAGGAAACTGTGTACTAAAAAAACCACTAATTTTATTTCTGGATTATTTATTCATTGGATTATTTTCCAACAGCTATATTGAACAGCAGAAATATGAAAAACAATAAAAATTTAATTTGATTCCAAAGTTTCTCTTTGAAAAATGTCACAAAAAATGTTCCTTTCCCTTGAACAAAAAAATTATACTGACACAGGTAATTTATCAAAAGGAAAATTTCTCCATAAATTGACTAGTAAGAAGATGGGATTGTAACTGCAAACTTATTTGAAAATCAAATACAGACTTTGCACCACATACCCACTGGCTGCCTTCCACTCCTTCCTAACTGACCATTCTTATAAACCGTATCACACTTAGAAGCATCAGCAGCTACATGCGCATTCACACTACTGAATTAAACAGTTTAGGTGAATGACATCCTAATTTCTCTGAATATATTCATTACTTCAAATGTCATTTCTGCATCAATTTGTCCAGAATTATTAAAGAACCAAGCAGAAAAATACTACTTGGATATATTTACACAGCTCTTACAAAGAAACCTGGTATTTTCTAGTTGCTAAACTAGATTAGCGGGGTGATGAGCAATCATGTTAATTACTTTCAATAAATTGAACCAGGTTTCATTATTTCAAGCAGGAATTTTTTTTTTTTTTTAAATCGGAAATAAAATGTTTTCGTTATACAAAACACCCTAGAATACTCAATTTTAATGGATAAACCTTTCATTTGTAAATGCAAAACCAAAATTTATGCTCATATAATCCAAAGGGATTGAGATGTGACAGACAAAGAAAAAAGGCAAGGGAATGAGAATGCTTAAAACTGGGACCTGTCTTTTAATTCATAGGATCCCATATGTCCTCCTGTGTTTTTCTATGGCACTGTCTTCATTTCCACAACTTTGCTTGACTAACACACCCTCGTCCAGCATTTGTGTAAGGAAACAGTTCCGCACGTCAACCCAAGAAACTAGAAGGGGCTGTAGCATGACCTACTGTTTACTTGTTAGGTTGATGCTATACAGGTTTTCAAATAGGCACCTGGACTCCTGCAAAAGGCTAACAGTGAGATAAACAAACCCAGATGGCATTGTTTTGACATACGCAAAATCTTGAATCTGCCATCGGAGTGATGCGAGAAAGCTCTGGCTTTCACCATCCAATTAAATAAAAATAGTCTATTTTTAATACTCTGGCAGATGTGTGCACAGCTATCACTGGGGAAATCTCCAGGGCATTTTAAACTGTCTCTGAGGATCTACACAAATCCTCAAGTTTAAGATGTTTTAAACAACTGGCATGAATGTCTAGGAAAGAATAGTGGGAAAGGGAAGGCTTTAGAATAAAAAGATATGCACTAAAAAACCTGGCTTCTTCCCATCACTGATTTCTTGAAGTGTGACATACTGTTTCTGTTCTTGTGCAAGATATCACTAAACACTCCTAACAGCCAGTTGCAGTGCTGGTGATACCTCTCTCCTCCTGCCTGAGCCCAGTGGACTCAGACTGCTTTGAATCACCTAGTCCTTTCACCACCATTTTTTTTTTTTCCCCTACAGTGATGATTTTACAACAAGTTTAATTAAATCTACAAATATTTGAATCAGTAAAGCACAACGACTTTCAAATAATTCCTGCAGAGTTTTCTCTGCCCTAGCAATGTCATCTTAGTAAAATCCCTATTTGCTACCGAAATGTGCCCGAATGTCACAGGAGCAACCACTGGGACTTCACACCACCAAAACCATCCTTCTGCTTCCTGGGCCATCCCATGCCTGCTTGGTACAACAATCTGACGTTTTCAAACCTCAGATTCCAGGATGTTTAGGGCAGACCCCAACCCAGGAAGTGTCCTGTAAGCAGCATGTGCAAATACACACAGCTTTGTATCCCCTTTCCGGGAACTCACGTAAACCCTAGTGTTCAGGGACCCATAACAATTAGGATAATTGACACTACATCCTACCGATCCTTCTTTCTGATCTGGCACAATAATCGTGTGGCCCCAGAAGCAGTTAATAATACAACACTACAAAGTGATTTGTGTCTGTAATAATATATTTCCTCAATGCATCATGGGAAGAATGTGTTTAATTGAATTTATATAAATGCAAAGGTTTTTTCATTTGTCTGATTTTTAGCCTTTCAAGTGTTTTTTTCTGTGTTTGCTTGTGCTTGTTAGTTTTAAATATTGGATGAAGGAAACAAATTAAACAAGAAAAAAATTGAAATAAGGAAACATTGATGTTGGAAAAAGAATACCAATTATCTAGCTATTCAACCATTTATCCCAGATGATATGACAGCACACTGATAAGTATTTCACTAGAATACAGAAACCTCAAAGCAGAAGTCAGATTGAATACTGCCATGAATTTCAAAGGATGATCTTTTCCCACAAAATGCTTCCAGTCCATTCTGACAAGACAAAAGCTTGCTGGCAGATAATTCTCATCCCTATTGTTGTAATGGGTCGCTGAACCACAGAGAAACTTGCCCAAGAAACACCAGCCTATAACAAGATGTTAAGGAAAAAAAAAAAAAATCCTTTATCTCAAATCACAACCTGCTTATTCAAATAAAAATCAAAACCAGAACGTATTTTTAAACATCTCCTCAAGAGGAACTAAGTCAAAACTAAACGTTTTGGAAGCTGAGAAAGTCTAGATACTACCTGTGATCAGGTTCTTCCCCTCCAAAATCAGGAAGGATTGAGTAGTGGAGTAAGGACCTGCAGCTTGACCCAAATCCCAACCCCAGTGAAATCTGGCAGGTAGTATCTCTATGGCAGCATGCTAGTAAATTTTAACAGGGTTGCAGCAAGAGGAAAGTTTAGGAGAAAAATTTGTTTTAGTTTCCACTTCTGGATACCAGTATGGACTGTTTACACTTGCCTACCACTTAGCCCATACTTAGCAGTAATTGTTTCTAGAACAATGGTACACAGCCTATTTCTACAAAGGTACTGATGGGGGGTACCTGAAAATAACTGTAGGAGTTTTGCAACTCCCCTAAAACCAGAGGTGAATACTGAAATACATCTTAATACACACAGGGGAGAGACATCCTCTGTCTCTATGTAGCTTAGAGTTCCCCCAACACCTTGGGATTTGAAGTAACACAATACCAGGAATCGAAATTGAAATTCTTTGATTTTAAGAAGTAGAAACTATACATTGCATGAACCTTAATACAAAGCCTCAGTCAGTAGCTATCACAACTACTTCCAGCCAAAAAATATCACAGTGATAATATCTTGTTTCTTAAATGTGCTACTGTCAGTAACTGCCCCACTATGAACTTATCCGAACATAATTAATGTCAACTTGGAACTCTGAGCTTATTATCCTTTTTTACGCTATTGTAACTACCCCTTAATTCCTTTCTATGGTTTGCCGTATTGCCTAGATATGTAAGGAGAATAAGGGTCTGTTATCTATTTCAAGAGCTCCTAGAGGGACAACCGCTTCTTGTATGACACACTGCACTACATTCTCCTCGATAGGAATGACAGCATAATATTGTAAAGGATCTGCAGCTTGCCCTGGATCTCAGTCTCATAAATAACCTGAATGCTTGCTTGGGGGGATATGGATCTTACAGGGCCTGAAACATGACCCAGACTAAACAAATCAAGGTAGTGATACTGATTCTCAAAAGAGTAAAGGGAAGTTCCAAGGGCTTCAGCTTTTTTTTTTTTTTAAACAGGGGGCGTGGTGTGTTAGTTGGCATCAAAGCTCCAAAATTCTTACCTGTGAGAATCATATCTAACCTATCCTGAGGAGTCAAAAACCTGTACTGATGAGTACAAGCTGCCCTACTGACTATGTGCAATGCTATTCTAGGTCACTGAACATTCTGCCAATCAGACTCTCAACTGCTGATATCCAACTACAATTATCAAGTGCTGAAGCATGAAAGCCACTTCATAGGTGCTTGCAAGAACCACTGGCAAGGCTGTTTATGCAGCTACTATACTGTGTCATGATCACCAACTCGATGTTCTCCGCCAGCCCCTCAGGAAGGCTCTGCCAGTCCTTGGCCTAGAGCTGGTTCACTGCAGGAGGTTATTGCAACCACCTTGGATTTGCAAGGCAAGATGGGATAAGGAGCAAGGGATTCCATTCAGCATCAAGCAGTGCTGACACTCTGCACTGAAAGCACAAAGCTGGCTCACTTCTCAAGGTCTACGCTGCGCTGGATGACAACACTCACAGACCCAGGCTACAACTGCTGTACACTCTAAATATACAGTATCACCCACTGAGAACATCATTAAAGAACAACATTAAAGTGATTATCAGCATTACATTGTTTCATCACTGAAATTCTGCTTGTTTCACTGGGGCATACTTTAATTCATACCTGAAGTTTGGCTTGGCACTGCATGCTGTAATCAGGACTGTCACTGTTTTGTGCGTGTGCACATGCAAAATGAAAACTGGTTTCACTCACATCTAAACTCTTGTGCCTTCCACTTCATGATACAGAACTGTATTTCTTCAGTCACCATCATTATGTTTTGAGTGGATGTGGTTGTTAGAGTAACATGCAATTTAAGAAACAGTACTGTAGTAAAGTAGCTTCCTATTGAAACAAACAAGTCACACTGCAGATAATAAAGATGCTGTTGGAGTCTATTTTTAGAAAAGCAGCAATACTGCTGAAATTGGCTTTAGTGGTGAATAGGTGTATAAAAACGCACTCAGGTAGGCAGAGGAGGTGGACAGCAAACATTTAAAAAAAATGGGACAGCTTAAACCCCATAATGCACAGAAAGGCAAACAGCTAGTATGAGTTCTTACACAACTGCTTTATCCTCCACTGTCCCCTGAAATAGTGTAGAAGAAAATGCATCTAATTTATTGTAGTAATACGACACTTTACACTGAACAGCAACTACAGCAGAAAGATTCATTCAGGCTACAACCTGGCACAAAAATTTCCAAGACAGCAGTGTGCTCATTTTCACCTATCCCACAAACCTCCTGCTTATTATGACCCTGGTATCTACATTTTTAAATCTGGAGTCTCCATTTCTTCTGTTTCAGCGTATCTTAAAGTAATTGTTTTGTCCTTAATGATGCACCAAGACTGCATAACGCTCAGCAATAAATACAAAAACACGAATTAGGTTTCTTATCAGATAGGAAATGGTATTTCCTCTGACAAGGATCTCCACTAACAACCCAGCCTGTGCTGTAGTTCTGAGGTATCCACAGATGTTTTATCCCTTATATGCCACTGAACTACTTCTCATTGTGACACTGTAATTACTCAACTCCAGCTCATCTCAGCACGAACAGGAGGAGGGCTAATTCAACATTCCTGTGTAGTGTCTTTCCAAATGAATGCCACAAAGTGACATGCTTGGCTACTGCATCTCTAGCCAAGTTCAAGCCGCTGCAATTCAACTGAAGTAAGGAACACATGAACCTCCAGTGTTTACGGAATTGAAAAATTTGGCTGTCTCTCTCCCAAAAGATGTTATTCCTATCAAAGAACATTGTTTTTCTCTGGGGTTTTTTTTGTGACAGAGCAGCTTTGGTGGGCACCTCGCCTGGAGCCTGGGTCAACCCACCACAGATGCAATATACAACCCAACTGAAATGTTTCAGAACCAGCCATTCCAGGTATTTAGCAGGTTAAATGCCAGGAGAAAAATTCACCGGTCTGTAGTTCAACGTACCTGGCCTGCTCACAGGTGGGGCAGTCTCTCTGGTGACATCTGAAGTGCACTTACCAAGCTCCTTGCCCATGTGAACAACTTCACCTTGTCCCAAAATGCTATACTGACTGCTTAATCATCTTTCCCCCGCTTCTGCATCCCACCTTTCATAAGAGAGAAACTTAACTGCATAAACCATAAGAAATTTCTAGCATGGTCCAGATCCAGGTCCCTGCTCTGAACAACAGAGCACACCAGGACCCACAGATCCAGGTATTATCTTTGCCACTTAATCCAGACTGTCCCCAGGTCCTGACTCAACATCTGTCAAAAAGAGATACTACCTTGTCAGTTTTTGTCACCCCTACTTTCAACTTCGCTAAAGCAGAAATCAACTCAGTGGATGTTTGTGGTGCATGGCAGCACACAGTTCTGATCTTAGCTGAGAACTCTTTACATACACCTGTAAAAATGCTGTAAAATAACAGTAATGTTAAAAAATACTATCTCTGTCTTGCTAGAAAACCATTATGCACAGTTCACCAAGCAATTATCACTAACTGTATATGTCAAGAAACTTGAGATCATTGAAAAGTGTTAAAAATTTAAGAAGTATTTCATAATTAAATGCACAAATGGTTTCCAAGGTACACAGAAATTTTAACGGCTTAACAGTGAAGGAAATAATGGATAGAGGAGTCGTGAGGATACTAAGCTAAACAATATAAACAGCTTGTAAAAGGAAATCAATGTTTTGGACAGATTTTGAGATACACCCACACACACTTTTTATGTAGGATAGTTTAGGTGGAGTCTGTTACCTATGAATGAAGTGAACCAGCACTGATGATCCCATGATGCTGCCATGTTATTTCCTGCCTCATGAAGAGTTAGGAAAATTAAACAGGCTCAGACTCCACCACATCACCCAGAAGGTACAGACTGTTTACTTATTTTAATTAAACTCCAACTATTTTTTTGGTAGGGCCAACTAAAATAAATACACTGGCTGAAATGATATGTGCTTGTTTAAACTGTGACTTTTATTTCTCTGGCAAGATAAATCTGCTGATTACCTGGCTAGAAGCAGAACATACTGACACAAGCTGGAGTGCCACATTTCAGCTGACTTAAGTGTAATCCAGAGACCGTTATTATTCTTTCCTGTAGCCATTCTGTGAGCTTTTGATTGAAGGCAGAATTGCTAGCAAATAAAATGCTAAATTCTCCACCACAGATTAATCCTTTCTTTCCCCAATGGACAGAATTTACTTTTCTAAGAAGGCATCCTACAGAGCATAAGCAAGAGCACCTCCACGGATTACACTGCTCTTTGGATCTGTTCTAGACCTTGCCCATAGATAAAAAGCAGATTATTCAAACGGTTTATCCCATCCAGGAGATTGCAGAGTTCACAGAGCTGACCAGGAGAAACAGTTTTACTGTGGTCATTCTCATTTCACAATTATCACCTTGCTTCTGCAGTTTTTCTGAAAAACCTCTGACCTAGGTTTTCAGGACCTCTTACCAATGGTCAGACAAACAAGGAAAACCAAGGTGCTCCTCCTTGCTGTAGATGTTTAAAAGCAGCAGATAGGGGCCTCCCGTCCCAGTTTTGAGCCATGCAAAACTCAATGACAGTACACAATCGGGCTTGTTTATTCTTTTTTTTTTAATTTTATTTTTAAGCATGGTCATACAGATATCTACATGCTTGCACACCAACACATGCACAACATCCATCCACCATCCTTTAGCAAAAATATTAAGGCTGCAAAGCAGATACTTAAAAAGCTAGGAATGATCATCAGTCAGTGCCAGAGACTACTGTGGACTGCACCCATCCTCTCTATTACACGGTCATTTGCTATTTCTGCAGGACCCTGGTTTCAATCAGCGGTGGAGAATGTTCCTAGAAAGCTCTGTGAGATGCAGTTCCTCAGTAAAGCAGGTGTTGCCTCTAACACCTTCATCCTTGCAGAACTTCAGGGTGAGGGTAGGGGTGGGGGGTGGGGTGGAGGGGGAGGCACTCAGCAAATGAGCAAGAAGAGATGAAGCCAGAAAAAATAAGTTTCATTCATAAAGCCTGGGAGAATACACTTTAATCCCATCCACACCTCAGAGACAGAAGGAACTACCAATTATGTGATATCAGTTTTATGGAGACTATAGGTGAAAGATGAGGAAGAGTTTTGTTATTAAATAGTTTACATTTAATCTAAAAATACTAATTCATGGAAAGAGTTACTACAGTCTAGTATGACAGCAAGTCACAATAACTAATATTTTAGGGCTTTACACCGTAATCAGGGTATTTTAGGCTCAAATTCTTATTGACTATTACTGACACTTGGAATGTGGGCATTTAAATGGAAATGGAAGCACCATGTGGAACCTTGTTTTGCATTTTGCCTTAAGAAATATAAAGCTGGCTCACTTCACTTGGTGTTGGTCCCTCCATCCCCTTGCTTTAAAACACTAATTCTATTATTAAGAGATCCTTCTGGAAGCAAGAAATGCTGACTTTGTTCCCAGTGACAGGTTGCCTCTCAGGCAACTACTTATACTACTGTGCTCTAAGTTACTTGAGTGAGGCCACCTTGTGGGAAGGGAACAATTGCAGGAAAACCATGCAGACAGAAATACAAAGGAGAAGCAAACATGACTCTCCCCATCACCAAAAGGTTCAGGTCCCAGCTGCCAGGAATACCACACAGTAATTTTTAAATGCGGAGCAAGTATCGAGTCCTGGGAATAGAGAAGGTATGTTTATTCTGATAGCTACCTCTCACTATCACCAGGGTTGCTCTGATTCACAGCAACAATTTTAAATGCAGCTCTCTACCATCTCAAAGATAGCTTTTTAATGCCTTAATGACATGGCTAGGGAAGCAACATCTTTCTGTGGCACAAGGCACGTTCTTGCTCTTGCTTGGTTTTTTTTCCTTTAAACAGGTCAAAGTCTTTTTTTCAGCCTAAGGTAGGTGTGGGAAAATAAAAATCTGCTTAAAATTCTATGCTGATATGCTTCACCAGGTAGTATATGCAACTGAAGTAAACCAAATTTTTTCTTCAAACGCGTATACAGTGCTGAAAGAGTTTTATTTGCCTTAAACTATGCTTCCAAATTCATGTATGCTTTTTCTTTGTGACACAATTCACTGTCTGAAAAATCATAACAACCCATCATCCCTTTTGGATGGTGTGAAAATAAACAAATATTTGTAAAATAAATTTTCTTCTGAAGTGTACTTCAAGAATTTCCCATCAAGAAATGAATAATTATGTTTTTGGAGCTAGGTTTGAAGAGTATACAGTGAATAAAACTTAAGGCTGCATATTGAGAAGAAAACAAAATATCGAATAGTTGCTCATTAATTAAAGACTATCCGGTTTCTATGCTGAAAGGAGTGGAAGACGCTGTGCAAAAAATAGTTTGTGATCAAGTAATTAAAGCCCTTCCCACTGCATACACATTAGGAGGTCTAATTAAGTTTGTAATGACATTTTCTATCCTTCAGGTTTCTAACTTCACAGCTTAATAATGTTCTTTTAACATTTCTTCTTCATTTGTAATAGCTCTCAACAATGCCTCCACAAAACGTTTATACATTAAGATGTTATATATAAATGCATCTGCTTTTGATCTTTTTTTAAAAGACTTTCTCAGTCTTTATACCACAGACATAAAATGAAATATGTAGCACTTTCAGGCCTACCAGGAAATTCAATACCTCATTTTTCCCTCAGACACTTTGAGCCTTTAGAATATGCTGTGGGATCTCCATATTCAGCTTCACTCCAGATTTGGAGTTCACAGCTAAAAACCTCTCAGTGTCTGAGAAACAAAGCTGAGGACAGATCTACAGATAGGTGGGATTAGCATAGAAAACAGCCATTTTATAAAACTCTTCTCTACAGAGCACTCTGCTTTCCTGTGAGCCTGGGCAAGCTGGGTAAGAACAAGGAAATCTTCAACCCCACTTTGCTTCTTTCCCCCCTCTTTTACAGGGCCAGACAGTTTAAAGCAATAGCATAAACTTAAATGTAAAGTGTGCAGATGTGGAAATCCTCCAGCATGTGAAATGCTCTGGCCCTGTCTCTTCTTATTTAACCTAATAAAGACTAAAGTCTTTCTTACTAAGACTTGAAAAGCATTCTGTTACACCTTAAGAAACATGAAGGATACACACCTCAAGGCAGAGGTATCAGTCTTGTGCTGATGAACACCATCTTTCTCTACTGTACTTAAAATCTTCCCTCTTTCCACAAGCTCTGCTTTCCTCCAGACCCTCCAACACGGAATGAGTACCAGCAGCTGACAGGCCAGAACAGCCTGCCTTTTCCTCTGCTGCATTCGGAGATGCCGAGGGTACCCAGGACTGAACTGCCCAGACGAACACCCAGTGCTACCGGAGATACACAGAGTACTAGAACTAACATCCACATCTCTCCTCCATAACCTCCAACCCCCCCCTAGGATCAACAGAACCAACCGCCACAGCATTACGCTACATATACATTCAAGAAGGCAATGCTTACAAATCACCTCTTCTCTGCAGTGGACAGTTTAAGCCACCACATCTTCTTATCACTAAGATTTTTCTCCATCTAATTCTATTTGCTGTTCCTCAGTGAATATCAACGATAACTCATTTAGTTTTAATGACATTAAAAGTAGAGCCTGTCCTTGAGATAGCATCTAATTTTTCTTTATGAAAGCCAACATAAATTCTATGTATGAGGTCTCTGACAGCCTGGTAATAGAGGTGTTGTTAAAGTGAGCTAAAAATACAAACCAAGGGAAAGAAAAAAGTATCTTTCAGAGGAATCATTAGAGAAATTGATGAGGTCTGTTTGCTTTCCTTGCAATCTCTGAGGACATGTATATATGTATGCATATATGCTTTATATGTATATAAAGCATGGAGCTAACACTAAGTCTGTCACACAAAGATACTAGTTGAACAGATCTTGACCTTTCCTTCCATCTATGCAATAAAGATAAAGGTTATTACAGGAGTTCTGTGAGAGCTGCTGATTAGAGCTCTCTCACACATCGTGTGAGAATTAGTCAGCTTGTAGCTATTTTTTCCCCTCCAGGCATCCCCCATGCAGGGAAAAAAATAATAATAAAAAATTTGACCCTTAAGTCCTAGATCAAAATGCATATAATTAAAGGAACCAGACTAACGTTGCCCAGGCAACTAGTTCTGCTATTTCCTAACTTTCTGCTTGACTTTTCAGCCATACTATTTATATTTGTACACAGTTGTGTATCTGAATGCAATTATTAATATATTGGTGAATTTGCGACACTCACAGCTCAGTGTTCCCTATTGCAGTAAGTGAATTTATCACTCGTTAATAACAAAACCACCAGTACAGTCCTGCACTACACATAGGGTCTGAATAGAAACAACATTGAAATCTATAGGGAGCATTTTACTCATGTAATACAGGATGAGACACTCTGTTTCACTGATCTGACAAAAACAACTTTCACAGTCTCAAGACGTTTTCCTATGGGGATTTGAGACCCCTCTGCAATATGACAGAGAACGGGGTGAAGGAACAGAATTGCCATGATAAACTGAGATACGGAAAATAGGAACTGAAAACAGAGGAGGCCCATCATAATAATCCAGCTGCAGAACTGCTAATGCAGCGTGGTGCCAACACCAGAGATTTGCCCACTGCCATTCCAGTGGATGCCCCAGTCCTGGACATTGACATACCCCAAGGTGATTAAATATGAAGATAACATTTCCATGCATATGTCAAGCAATGCAAATCTCCAAATGTTTCATAATAAAAAAAACCCTGCTGAGCAGAGGGTTTTGTGGGAGAGGGAAAACACCAAAGCTGCGCATCGCTCTCGTACTTGAGTGATGCCCACCCAGGCTGTGCTTCAGCAGGCCACCTGATGCAATACTTCTTCTGATATCACATGCATCACTTACACACTGATTTTGCTCAGCACTTTTATGTGTTTGAATTACACATGAATCTCAGGAACACAACCCTACCATCGCAGTTTGTCCTGTATAGCTTTAAGGCAGTAACAGGAAGGTAACTCAGTCTTCACGGGACAATTTTCTTCTATCTTTTCACTGTTCTGTCATCTCTAAATGCTTTCATCGGGGGAGAGGGGGAAGAAGTGGATTTTTATTTTTTTAAAATATATTTTATCAAGAACATAAACTGCATGTTGATTTTTACTGTCTATTGGGGGGAAAAAAATCATCTTATTTGCCTAAAATTCTGATGAGTCACAGAGTTGGTTCCTAGAACAAATCAGAATCTTGTAGTATGTCAGTGGTGTATTTCACCACCGTAAATGTTATGCATGACATTACAGTTTGCCACACATGTCAGCCCACAATAAGGAAAGGGCATTTTTGAAGTTATACTCTAAAAGGATTGCTAAAAGACTCTTTTTACAGAAATCCCTACTGGAGTCTGAAAACACAAAAAAACTCAAATGCTCTGTCTGAACTGCAGAACAAATGAGCCTCCGAGGCAGCCCCACTGTCCTGGCCCTCCATTTGTGCCCACTGGATCCACTTTCTGGAAGCTACCATGTGCCTCTCCGGGCCAACGCACACAGGTTTCCTGTGGCAATAAGCCACCAAGATGGCATGAAGGAGGATGACGTGGCTTATGCTGATACTTGGGCTAGACAATGTCAGGTTGCATGGGTGGATGTGCTTTACAGTTTCTCCAAAGTCCTGCATTTTGGAGAACCCTGCGAAATTTCTTAGTTCACATCCCTCCCCCTAAAAATAAAAAAATAAATTCAATGCAGCTAGACTATGATTAGACATAAAGTGATATCTGATGAGTAAAATACTCCATTAAGACACACTGAGTTGTCTTCCTGTATTAGATTGCAGTTTTCTCTACATCTGCAGGTAAGTGTTTTTGCTGTTTGTGCTCCAGTTTCTCCAAGTTTGGTTCTTGCCTATCTGTTACTTGGTAGCAACAGTAACAAAGTCCTGAGATTTACAGTAACAATTCTTACACATCTGTTTAAAACAAAAGTATTTGTGTTACTGCACACAATTGCTCATAGTGTAGATGGAAAGTCAGTATGCCTGGAAACAGAACACAGCACTTACAGAAAGGATAATGGTGTGCTGTAAAAAAATGAAAGTAAAATGCATACCAAACTTGGAGTAGCTAATTATCTTGAATAAGGACTTGGTGCCCCACCAAGTTATCACTGCAAAACGTGACTTACATTCACTTTCATGAATGTAATGTGGAGAAAGTGGGTAACAAAAGACCTCAGACACAAATTTCTAATGGTGGGAGAAAGTATTGTTTTGCCAAGAGCCATAAGTTTTCTCTGAGTCTGCAACCACTAGCATTTTAATAACCTGGATGAGTAGTAACCTTTGGCAGGTTTGGGGGTGTGTGGGTGTGTGGAATTAATGTTAAGTCCTTTCCGAAGGGACTTCTTTACCCTCTGTTTTGTCACGGGTACTAAAAGGTCACATTCAGCCCTGATCCCAAGCATCGCTACATGTTTCTTAATGCTTCCAGGCAACTCAGATCATGAAAATGAAGAAAAACATTACAGCTAATGTGCATGTTACTTCTGAGTGTATCTGATAGCCTCAGGAAGAGGAAATATCCTTCTTGGACACCTAGCAAGAATGCATTATGAATCTAGATCTACATTAATCTGGGCTAAAATTCAAGCAAACTTTATGAAGTCACGTTGCAGTGATCACTTAGAGTATTAGTTTGAAAGTTAGTGATTAGCCAGCAGTGATGTAAGAAAGTTGAAGGTCATAATTTCGCCCAGAAAGTTTAAAACAAACAAACAAACACACACAAAAAAAACCCACACCAAACCCAAACAACAATAAAAAAACCCACCCCAAACAAACCACACCACCTCTCTCTCTAGTTTTCGTAGAGGAAACTCTAGGACATGTCAAAACTTAAAAAAAAAAAAAAAAAAACACACAAATAAAAGATAAGACAGATTTTTGGACTACTGGCAAAGTTTGCAATGTTTATTTTCTGAAATGAGTGATAAGGAATTATTTGGAATTCTAGATTCATAATTTATTAATAGTACTGCAGGGTTACATGTTGAAAATTGATTATAAGATATAGTCATTAATACAGTAATGAATTTAAGAGGCAGTCCATACTTAAGATCCTCCCCATTAGGTAACCCTAACATTTTGTCAGCTCAACGAACCTTTTTCTTCTCCCTTTAGTTTTAAATTAAAAGAGAAAAAAAAACATCTGCAATGTTTACAGCCTCAAAATATAAACCTTATTAAACCACCATATTATCTACTAAAAAATAAAGCTTTTCTCTCTGATCCAAAGATGAAATAGGGTAAAAATTAATACTAATATAAAATAGACATGTAAAGATCTTGCAAGCATCCATGCACACAACAGGATCCTTTGGGGCCCTGTATTCTCATCAGCCAGCACTGCACTGTCAGGAGTACAACCCTCTTCTTCCTCCAAGTCCTACCCCTCTTTGGCTCTGCTTTTGACACTCTGGCCAGGACACCTGTCAGGACCTTCCTGAAGAAAATTTAGATATGTCTCACTCTTGTACAAATGTTTTCAGTGATGAGAGTACCTTAAAAATTGGACATTGGTGCTAGTTCATAATAGCAACAAAGTATTCCCACTGCTACCTATCAGAGTAAGTAGCAAAGTATATTTTTTTTTTGCCTGCACTGCATTATTGTTTAGTAGCTAAGTGGCAACAAAATCTGTGCTATAAAAGTTAATAAAAACACTACAAGGAATAGTATATATGGTAATTACATCTAGCCAAACTTTGCAAGAAAGAATAAATAATAGAAGCAGCAAAGATACACTAAAGGGTATCAAAAAATAAATAGAAATGAAAAGTTAAACAAAGAGGAAGGTGTTCTAATGAAGCAGCTCTGCTAAACAGTCTCTGTACACAAGGAAAATGGCTCATTGGTCTAAATAAACACCGAAATGTGCTGATCTCCATGTGAAGCAAACACCTTCATTGGCATAACCTCCACTGTGCCCCCCACCAGCACCTATTTTTACACTTGCAACTTTTCATATATAAATATCATGTTTAGTTTAGCTTTTTACCAAATGAGCAGCCCCAGGAGTAAGGTGCCTTGCCTCAGAATATTCTGCTCATCCCTTAAAAGAAAAAAAATAAAATATAGTCTTAACAGATTCATCACCTTCTCATTCCACCTGCTATGTCACCCATACACAACTTGAGGGGATTTTACACTAGCTCAGGCGTTTTGCTCAGTGGTACTGACCATCTCACACCTCAGTGTTCCACAGAGGCCCAAGAAATCAGTCACCAGCAGATTATTAAAGGTCATGTACACAGCCACGAATGAGCCCCACAGTGCACCCTGATGAAGCAGCCTTTGCTCCTTTCTTCCTTCTCAATGTCTGTCCTGTTAATTAGTAAACTCAGGTAACTGAGTTCCCACCCGTAACCTCTTGCTGGGAAGTGCAAGGGAGTGAGTGGCAGCTCATATTTGAGATAAAAAGAAAAAAGCAAACAGATAAATGTTTTTTGTTCCCTTATACATATTTTTAAAATGCTGTGATCTACCACACAGAAAGCAGGTGCCTCTGGAACGCAGCAGAGAAGGCCAGATGATGGTTCAGGGTAGTCTGAGTGCAAAATCAGCTTGCACAAGGTAACCCCAAAGACCTGCAGTGAGCCCTGCTAGCCAAGACGCTGAAGGACACAGCTGCAGCTCCCACAGTGAGGAGACTGACAGAGGAAACCGTTTATGCCGCTTAGTAAAACGTAGATGCATTTGCTCAGACAACAAGTGACTGAGTGGGTTTAACAAGCAGGATAATAGCTCAGGATGTCATTTTGATCTGAATACATAATTTAAAGGGGATCAAGAAAAGGCTCAGGCTTAGAAGTGGCCTTGAATATTTGCAGCCTAATTAAGATTGATTTTGCCAATCACTGCTCAGCACACGAGTCTTTTGTTTGCACTTGGTTTCCAGTAAAACATGTCAGCTGCCTCGACATCAGCGTAGCTTGTACAGGCATTACCCACATCGAAAATATGGTGGCTTCAAACCTGGCCTACCGTGGTTATATACAAATCCTATGGGTTGCTATCTTTTAGCTTCAGATTACTCATGACAAGTGCAATCAATAAGGCTTGTTAGCCTGAGGCTCACAAGGGCTGTCGCTATTTTTTTCAACTTGGCCTGTATGCATAATATGATAGGGCAGTGAAGAGGCACAGACGAAGCAATTTGTTATTTATGACAATATCAATCAATGCACTCTATTACTAAATGAATTAAGTAGCACTGCAATAACTGGCTTTTCTGCTGCAACCTTGGTTTTTAAAAATTGCACAGAAGAGTGATATTGATCTGCCTATGTCTACTGCCATTTCATTACAATTCTTTCGCGATGGAACAGAGTCCCTTCTACCACTGTCCCAAAATTTATGTAACTGTAAAACTAGATTCGTCTAAAGACTCGCAAAAGGACTTGAGAAAATTTAAGCATTTGAAGCTCAAAACTATGATTTTAAAGCTCTAAGCAAAGCATCTGGTTGAACCAGGATATTCCTAAACTTTGAGTATTTGATATGAAGGTTCCCCAGTTTCCTGCAGTTCTGTTTCTCTGGATGCCCAGACCTGCGAGTCTCTGCAGTCAGGTATTTTACTGCTGCCCAATGTTGCAACTACTGAAGGTGGACCTACGAACAATGGTCGCCCATGCTAGCAGTACCCTTGGCGTCACTACAAACAGAAGCAGCCGGAAGAACATGAAATAACAAGGAACAGGTACCTTGGGAATGAAACACCTGTGCTCATTTGGAAATGAAGGATCTGGGTTCAACTCCACATATCACCTGAAGGAAGCCTCACTATGGAGCCGTCTTGTCTTCTGTTGTTTGCAAGTACTAAATCAGGCATTTCATTCTGGCTCACTGGGCCAGAAGATCAGAAAACAACAGGGAAGCCAAATGTAGCTCTCAGCCAAAGCTACTCACCTTAGAATGGGAAAACCTCAGGAGATGAGGCATTTGATATTGACCATCAGGTGTGCTTTCATCCCTGAATGAGGTCCAAGGTGTACCAAGACCTAGAGAATTGGTCAATGTAGCTGGAAGTAAATAGCTGCATAGAGGTGAAAAATCTGTGTGATTTAAGTGATACGAATGCCGGGATTTCAATCCTTAGCTACAAAGAACATGGGCAAAACTGTGCCCATGTGCCAAGTCTGAATTTCAGTGGACCCATATATATAACTACATGCTTGAAAGCCAGCAGGTGTAATTGGGCCAGGAAGGTAGTGATTAACGTATGACAAAAACATGTCTAATCAGGGGATTTAAGACAAATTGCTAAAAGACAGCCCACTCGGTGTCTAGGGCTGCTAGACATCTAGGACTGACTGCACTGCTACTTCATCAGTAGTATTCTGATGTTTTGTTTATCACTGTGACTGCTGCTGCCCAGACAGAGAAACCCCCAGGGACTATTTGATGCTGCATTAGGTTTTGTGCCTGAATGCGTAAGGGTCCCTGGAAAGCAGCAAGAGGGTTCTAGTTACTGTGTAACATTACAGAAAAAAAGCAGCAAAATCAGTGTACAAGTTAATGTGTGATTGTGTAGTAATATCAAAAAAATTTCTCTATATACCTGAGCATCCACCAGTTACCCTTCAGTACGCCGCTTTCTTTTCACACCTCAAAGCCAATGGCGTTTTCAATTTTGGTAGGGTCTTGCGAGAACTTGGCGCTTGGGGGAGCTTAGAGGGGTTGAGACAAAATATTTCCTGGCAGTTACAAAGCTATAAAAACACTGTCTAGGATAAAATGGCTTTATAATTAATAAGGAGTTTGGAGGCCATGAAATCAGCAATTTTCCTTGAATGATAATATTGGGATTAGAACCACCAGGGAAAGGCTTTGGTGGGCATGAAACCAAACATGGAACCTGGAGCCTCCAATTCACTTTGATTTGATCACTGAGTATCCAGCTTTTAGGCAGGTAAAATACAGAAAAGGGGTACTCCTGTGTGAACAGGCTTATTTTTAGACACCCACTGAAAGCATCTCCAAAGAGAAAATGTAGGTGTATCCTGTGTGAGGATTTTTTTGTTGTTGTTGCGTTTTGTTTGTTGCTTTTTTTAAACCTAGAAGAATAAACCACCATTGACATTGATAATAAGGATTCTGTTTAGTGTTGAACCAACTTTGATTTGGTATATGCAGCTAGAGGAAATTTGCTTCCTTCCACTTCCCTTTTACAACCAACTATATGAAATGAGAGTCTGGACTAAGTCCAAGGGACTAAACCAATTATGATAAATAGTTAAATTTGTGAAGATATAGAATCAACTGATCGTCGCATAATTACTTATACTCCCGAGTCTGTGGTAAAAACGTGGCAGCAGAATCATCATTATTTTCATCACAGTAATTATAAGTCATCATGCTGCATTCTTGCAGATATGACTGGATGAATGCCACCTGAAACTCTGCCTTCCCTCTGTCTCAGATTTGCTCCTTCACTGTCCAATGAATTTATTTTCACACACGCACACAACTCCTCTGCATGTTTCCCAATAACTCTTCAAACCTGACTTAAATATCTGTGAATCTGTAATTTCCTAAGATTATTTCTTGCAGAACACCATTTCTGTTAACCTTTATAATGATGTATGTGTTACCACATGCACATATTTCTCAGGCTGAAATAGCACACATTTTACAAGGCTATAACCAAATAATGTCCATGGATTATAAACATAGGTACCATTATAAGCCTTCAAATACTAAGGCTAGGCACTAAAAGCTGACCTCCAGCTCAGCAGAGGGAAAAGAAGAAACAAAGTTAGGTGAAGGACATTGAGAAACCAAGGCCTTATTTCATGGCAATGTGCTGGTGCAGCTTGTTTTACAAATCAGACTGCAGATATGCATTTGCATCTAATGACTGGCCAGACACAAAATGTAGGCACGAAGAAAGCCCCTCTACTTGAACAAATAGGCAGAGAAACAGTTTTCCGGGGTGGGGGAATGGGGGAAAAGGAAAACAAACTTCACAGCAGATGAGAAAGCTAAGTAACTTTCAAGTTCAGCAAGTATATAATTGTATTGCCCCTACTCCACAATATGTTATGTTCAGTAGCTAATTGCAGGTGTGGGATAAAATCCTG
The DNA here is from genome assembly GCF_000690775.1 of Eurypyga helias. Lineage (NCBI taxonomy): Eukaryota > Metazoa > Chordata > Aves > Eurypygiformes > Eurypygidae > Eurypyga > Eurypyga helias. Next base: position 959 of record NW_010229741.1, on the reverse strand, counting down.
GCACCACAGGAAATTATATTATAGAGTTATTTGGAATCAACATTTCAGATTTCCCCATTTTTAAATTGTTATGCTTCATGGCTCATTCTGCAAATGTAAATGCATAAGTTAAGTGCCCATATGTTTGCCAGATCACAGGCAAAAAACGTCATTCAGATGAGTAGTTACTTTTACCTGAATAACCTCACAGATTTCAGAAAGCACTGTTCAAAGACAGTTACTACTTGCTTTAAGTCGAGGTAACAGAAAGTGGACCTGTTAAAAAGGAGATACTGAGAACTTTCAAAACTTAGTAACTGGCTTTAGATCCTTTTCCACAGAGAACTTAAACATCCCTATAAATGGAAATAGGGAAGTAAATGCAATCAAGGCTTTAATCTTCGCCATCCTATTCAATATAATACGTACTCTAAGTTGGAGAAGCAACCAAAACAAAAGCAGTCTAATGGGACTGATCAGTACTTAAGAAAAAGTAAAAAGAGAAAAAGCAGAAAAGAAAAAGGGGAGGAGCAAACATGACAAATAGCAGAAATTATGAAGATGCCTTTTGCACTCCTAAAGTACACAAAATTCCCTCCTCCTACAAGGAAACTCAGCAGCACACCCAGAAGCTACTAGACATGACCTCCATGGCCATGAGATTTGAAAGAATCAGTTTCTCGAAGGGTGACTATCTTTTCCTTTCTTTGTGCATATCCATGAGTCCCACAGGTTCTGCAGAGAGCAGGGTGGGAGAGCACACCCGAATGAATCCTTACCATAGTACCTCATCTTGAGGTTTACTGCCAACAAGAAGTTGCTACCTGTGTCAGTCATGAGCCACCTGACTGCTGTACAAATCACAAATACTGGAATTTTCAAACTCATTCTACAGGGATAGCTTTTGCTTTGGCTGACTGAACTTTGCTGTTGTTTGTTGGGTATGATTTGTTAACAGCTCCAAGGAAAAGGACTTGGGG
>NW_010229740.1:6864-16947 GCF_000690775.1 Eurypyga helias | reverse complement strand
CCAAACCTTTCTGTGATTCTGTGTTACTTAATGTGGTGTAGAACAACTGTGCTATGTAGCTATGCAACATTTGCAGCTGCTTGACATCAGGAGTCAAATACTAGCTCCCAGTACTAGTAGAGCAGATATTATATGAATTAGCCCTGAAAAAAACTTTGTAAGGTGGTTTTCAGTGGGAAAGCTAGTGTTTCTAATGTTTGCTGCTGGGATCAGTGGCCGACCTGATTCTGGTCAATGTTTGCCAGTGAATTTTAAAGTACTGCTAAGAGAATTTTTGCCAAGACCTATAAAACTCTAAAGCAGTACAGCAAGACTTCAGAGGTCTAAACTGTATGTCAGTTTTTTGCATTTAATTTTTCTTTTTTTTCCTGACTGGATTGAGATTCATTGGTTCAAATGTAGGCATGTAAAGAAGAGAAATCTCTTTCTGCGCTAGTTTCCCTGACTGCTGACTGAGCAATGGAAAAATCCAAACGGCATTTGCAGAGGGCAGTTCATCCTTACTGTGAGGCAGATACCTTTAAAAGTAAGGTCCAACATTTATAATAAGAGGGCTTGAATTACACCCGGGGGGAACTGGCTCTTCCCATTAGTGCATCTGAAGATTTCTCTTTATTCTTCACTACCAGGATGAAGTTGCATGGCAGTTGTCCCATACTATCATTTTGCGTACTTTAACACAGTATATATTCAAATACTTGGGGTAAGAGAAACTCTAGATGGTCTTGAAATAAAAAGTGCTAGGGCAATAAGTATGAAACTTTAGTTAAATAAAATATCAAAGTTTTCATTTTTGAAAGCTGCTCAAGTGTCATTATGCTGTTTCTATTTTGAAATGTTGATTTAGTTCCTGTGAACTTTGACTAATCAGAAAGAAAAAAATAATCTTAATTTATCACTGACAGTGAAAGTGTGATAAGGAAAAAATTACCAGTTTCTCTGTTTTCCAGTACCTTTTTGGAAAGGGAGCAGATAAGGAATTGACAGCCATGCTTCTTCACGTGTGGTTCGAGTCAGTATCAGCTGCGGCTGAACTGGAGACCAGCACTCTAACCCCAGCACAGCTTGGGCAAGGACCCAGTGCCCAGGGCTGAGCTGAAATGGGGCTCCTAGGCTGTGGGTGGGTGGGGTGGAGGTACCCATGATGCCGGTCAGGGTCATTAAGACCCTTAAGTGTCCTCAGGGCCTTGACAATGTCTGAGAACGCTGCCTGGTGTCCTGGGCACAGCTATGACAGCACGGAGCGCTCAGTACTGTGCTGCCTACTGTGGCAGCGGCACTGCCACGCACTATGCATTTCTCACTTATGTAGGGACATTAAACTTCAGCCACAAGCTAGGTTCGGATTCTCTGTATGGAGTAGGTTATGCTTGAAAGCAGTATGAATTAATTGCTACCTGGTGCAGGAAGTAGGAATTAGTTTGTTGATGTCGTGGGAACTTGCAAGGCTCTTCTCTGAGGCCTTTGAACCCCTTGGAGCGAGTTGGGGATGGTGTTGGTGGTTGTAGAGATAACTAGTCCTGTGGGGAGAAGAAGGAGTAGCTTCTGCAGTAGGAGCTTTGATTCCCCAGGTATAGATTTCAGCCCTTAGCACAGCGTTACAGGCAAAACCAAAAGTTTAGTTTAAAACTAGGTTTTACTCTTATGGTTCAGACAACAGATGGAAAATGCAGGTTATGTTTCTCCTTGGAGCTGGAAATATGAGAACAGATCCTTTCGTCTAAGCTTCTTACAACTGAGGAGGGACTGCTGAAATATCCTTCTTGTGATGTTAGGAACATTTCAGTTAACGTGTTTTATTTCCGCAGTGCCAATATGCTTTGTTGTACTCTGGTAATGCCAAAATCCCATCTACCAGAGCACCTGTCCAAACATCAAAACCTCCTGCTTTTTTACTGCTTTGACACTCTGCAGTGCAGCAGCATGTGCTCAGCATGCATTATTTAGGAACCTGCTATGCAAAATAAGTCAGAAAGCCAGAGCCACTGCCTTGCCTGTAGTATCCTTTTTAAAAAATAAATTTAATTAAAACGTTGAGTTTTTCATTCTACTGAAGTTGCTAGAACAAAGAACAGAGGCTCTACTAAAGCTTAAGTCCATTTTGTCTCCTTCATTTGAGAATGATACTATTCAAATGTATTTTGATGTATTATTTGTGTTTATCCATTAGAAACAAAATATGTCTACATCTGCTGTATAATGATTTATTTCAAAACTCAACATAAGGAGACAGTGGGTCTCTTGTCTGTGCTTCATTCATGCTGGTTATAGGTCAATGTTTAAAATGTTATTTCCACTTATGAGCTAATGATGAAAAGGCCAGCAGCTCACCGTGTGTGGTAGGGTAGACTGTAAGACGTCAGCAGTATTTCTGTCTTCTGATAGGTGCTTCCTGTAGCATGTTCCTTGACAAAATGAGGGAAGTATCATGACTGTTCTCTACCTGTCTTTTTCAGAAGACACTCTCTCACTGTACTTACACATGCCACAAGTGATATGTCCAGGGAGGAATTAAACTGGAAGTGATACCATTATGTAGGTCCCCCGGGTACCCTGTTAACTGCATCTTTTAATTTTGCTGGTGTTGAAGTCAGGGTGGCGTGCAGCTACAGTGCAGATGGAGTGAGGAGACATACTCACCTTGTCACACAGCATGAACTGATCATCCTTCAGCACTCATGCTCCTCTTCCTCACATCCTGCCCTAAGTACCCTTTTGCAGTAGGCTGTGAGGCAGCCTCTCATGTTAGGAGTGACTCTGACACTGTGCCTGAGGAGCAGAGGGGCTGACATGATGTGCTCAAAAAACTCCTATCCACATGGGTGCTTGGAGCTGGTAAACCAGGCCATTACCTTCAAGGTCTCTTCAAAGCCCAGAGTCACAAAGGAAAGGTCTCCTAATCACTCAACGATAGACCAAATCATTAAACCTGGAGACAACCTCAAGGATCTGGGTCCTTCCAAATCTCACCGAGGACGTGTCAACCTCACACATCTTTTCTGTGGCTCAAGAGAAGAGCTCCCAGTCAGTGCACGTGCTGCATCCCATGAGGGCTGAGGTCGAGCTTGGTCATGAAACCACACCAGCCCCTGGCTGAGGAACTAGACAACACCAGCACTGACATCCATGAACCGGAGATCAGCAGGACACAGTGTCAATGAGCAAATAGCACCTTCTGCTGACCTCCTTACTCCTGTGCAGCAAGCACGGGCTTCATAACCCCTCTCAGCTTTTCTCGTAGAGCTGTCCCAGATCTGTGTAACCTATGTGTATGTGTGAGATGGCTTGTGATGGAACAGCAGAAACACCTGATGCAAAATGCTCCACGTGGTGACACTGCATTGTGAGTGGGACTTTTGGAGCAAGCCTTGCTGTCATGCAGGACCTGGCAACGTTAGGCATAGGACTGTTTTCTGATAATGTCCTCTTGAACATGGGAACAGAATAGAGTAACATCCAAGAACACCTATAGAAGCTGCAAGATCTGTGACTTTTGGATGCATACTCCATGGTGCTGTGCTCGCAGGGGGACAGGGGAAGGAAATGCTGGACAATAAGAGAGCTGGAGGGATCTGCCCTGGTACCACACCTCTGACATGTTGCTGAGATACACCAGACTCCCACTCTGTGTTGCATCCCTTCATTAGTGCCATTCTTCCTGCCCATAGGAAATACCAGATTCCACCTCTGGTGCGTCCTCTGAGTCTCACATGCTATATGCCAGGTCTCCATTCCCATTTCTGTGAAAAACAGGCAGGGTGTAACCGTCTGGTTCCCAGTGCTGTCCTTGGGGTCCAGCTGACACCTGGAGGACTCTGCCATGACACAGGGACTCACCCATGCCCACATCAGGCCTAGCGCTGCACATGTTAGGTGTGAGAGTAGGGAGCTGATCGTGTTGATGTGCTGCCTCCTAAAGAAGGGGGAGTTGACAGGGAGCCCATCTCTCTTAGGAGTTTTCTCAGTTGATGGAGAAACACTGCTCTATGTTATGGCTGGGCATGAAATACTTCTCTCATCCTACAGATCTTTGTGAGTATAAAACAGTTTTGCAATGGAGCAGATGTTGGGCTGCTTACATTTTTTTCCAGAGGGGAACTGGGCTGCAAGCACCACAGCCGGAGCATCTTGCAGAGCCCCCAAACTCTTGTTTGCCTGCTTAAGGCTGGGAATTTTGGACTCAGTTTCTTGCACCCAAAGCTGAGAACTCAACCGCAAGGTGAATCGCCTCATTGCAGAGCCCAGGAGAGCATTCCCTTTGGCTTAGAGCAAGGATTTCAGCCATGGATGCTTGTCTTCCAGGTTCTATCACCTGGGTGGCAGTTGGTCATTCAGAGGAGAACGTCTACACGAGAAGGGCTCAAGAAACCCTTCCTGCCACTCAGTGATGATCATGAGGGCCTTGACTGCCCAGCTGGTGGGTACTGGAGCTTTTTCTGCAGACTGTAGTGCACTGTGGCAAGGATACTTTAACTGAAATAGCTAAGTCACTTCACTGCTGAATTCCATCCCCAGAAGTGCAAAGTGCTCCATGGACAGGTTTACCAAGCAAGCAGGGGAAATGAGTCCTTCCTGATCTCTGAGCTGGTGTGGATGGACCATCTCTCATCCCTGAGATAGCTCATTTGGATCATGCATTTTGATTTGAAACTGAGTAGCCTTTCCTGTGTACCTGGGCAGCTGGTACAGCCCTGCAGAAACGTGCAGGCAGCTCAGTGTTTTACAACCAAAAAACGCCTGTGTGTTACTCAAAAGCGTAACTGCCTGCCTGTAGTCTGGATGATAATTTTATTCTTGGAGTGAATATTAAGTAGATAAAGACAGGCCTTTGTTTGCAGGTGGACCATTATCTCCCCTGATCTGAAACAAAGGGCATCTTCTCTCCTGGCAGGCTTGGAGCGCTGCCTGGCTCATGCAGAGCTGGCTGTGATGGATGCCAAGCCATGCAAGATGCTGGGCCTCCAGGCAGGTGTTTTGCAGTTGACGGAACACTCTGTCAATAGCCAGGAGGACAGTACAATTGTGGTTTGTCCTCAACTATAGACACAGTGGCTCCTAAATGCCTCCTCTCTCTGTGTTATCTTCACAGGTCACCTTGGTATTCAGATGGTCTGCGACAGAGGAAGCATGAAGGGAGGAGGCTAAGTGCCAGTGGCGGAAGTCACACTCTGAAGGTGATCTGCTGTGACCCAAAAGCTTTCTGACATTTTTTGCCTTGGTTTTGATACAGTGGAAGAAAGTCTTCTTCTCCACACAGTGTCTGTAAAGTCCCAGCAAGTTCCTTCCCTCCAGAATGTAGAGTTTCCAGCTCCAGGAGGTTTCTTACCTGCTTCCCATGTGGAAGTGGCTGCAGGTTCAGCCCGGGGGTGGGTTTGGCTCTGGTGCTGCAACCACACACAATAACTAGGTGACTGGGTTCAGGCCCAATTGCAGACCCATGTAATAGCCTCTCTCAATGAGATTTGCTCTGACTAATTCTCTGAAGTTGCTTGGAAACATAGTGATAGAAGCTGTGATTTGCGTGCACTGCTGCCTGCTTAGTTGTATCAGTGGTGGGTGTAATTATTACAGTTCCTGTAATAAATACCAAGGTGTCAGCATCTCTTAAATAACTCATTGTTCACATGATCATCTCTGCTGCTGATAAACCTGTTATATCCTGCCTTTAGCCATCTGTTTTGGAGGCAGGTTACTGTGATGAGATTCTGGAATTAGTGATGATTGGCAAACGATGTAGGGTCTATTCATTCTGCTTTCATGGCAGGTTGTGCTCTGAAGTGGCTTAGGTCTTACGAGATAGCATCTTACTTCAGCAATGGACAGGCTGTGCTTCTGCTTTCCAACCCCCTAACTGAAGACTAAATTTTGCCTGCTTAGCACTTGGACCTGAGGATTTTCATGGGGTGTGGGGGGAGGTGTGTGTGGGGGGAGGGGTGTGTGTGCGCTCCTCTGCACTTTGCATGTGCAGAGCTGTAAGATTACCTTCCACCTTTAGCTCACTCAGTGAGAAAGTGATAAAGGCAGCAATTAAACATAAAAATTCAATATGTATAATGACAAGAGAGACAAGACTTCAATTAGAATAAATTAGAAGGTTCAGAATGCATAAAAACAAGAAGAGAAAGTAAATGAAAACACCAAAAGGAATATTTTAAAAGTGAAGTGACAAAGTCTGCATCCAAGCAAGTTGCAGTACCACCTGCAAAATGTGTGGGAAGCCTTGTCAGTGCTGGGTGCCTCCTGCAGAGCAATATGCCAGCACTAGTTTGGCCATTGCAAGCAGTGAGTACATACATCCAGATTCCAGTGTTGGTCCTGGCTTGGGATCTCTTTCCACTGCTCTCGCAAATGTTTCGGTTAATGCAAAGCTCTAGTTAACCTGAATCATTGCTGATTTGCACCATCCTGACCGCAGTGTGTACAACTGCTCCTGCCTTGCAAGTTTACTGCATTCTGTTTCAGTGGCATCTTAGGGCTAATTCAAACCTTTACATCGGTCCCCTGGGTTGCAGGGTCTATTCTAACTTTCCTCTTCTCTACAGAAGACTGTGACAGACTTTGGGCACTTTAGTTGGATGTAGGAGTTGAACATGGGTGCTGTCCTGCAGCAGAGGCAGGGCAAGCTGTAACCTGGCGTATGAGTTGTCCTCACTTTTGAAGAGAGAGTGAATCTTTAGTAACTCCAGTCATGCAGGATGTGTTAAATTTCTAGCATATGACCACAATAATGTAGCCCTATTCTGCACGTTACTATCAGATTTGTGTGTCTTTGTGACCCATCATACACATTCATGATAATTTTGTTAGCTATTACTCCTGTCTCACCCTTTTTTCTTTTAAAAAAGAAGGGGGAAGTATTAATGTCATGTCCTCATCTTACTGCTCATGGTCATCCCTATAAAACTCTATTCTTGCACTCTTCTCCTTTCCAAGCGTGGATGTTTTGGCTTGCTACTTGTGGAAATCCAGAACTGCTGTTGGTTTGAGTCTCTGTTTGCTGTGTCTGAGAAGCTGAACTGCCCCAACTTGGCAATCCCTCCTTTTGGCACTTCGTGCCTTCTCAGCAAGCAGTTTGAATACATAACACACACTGACTTCTTGGGTTCCTCCCAGATAATTCCCTCTGACAGCAGGAGTGCCTCTCTGCATTGCAGAGTGCTACACACTGTTTAAAGGCAACAGTGCTCCTTGGAGCACTACAATCATGTTGTGAATTTGCTTCTAGCTGCCTCTGGAACTGGTGGCCGTCTTCTGCAAACTACCAAAAAGCTGTCCGATGTAATTGCTCCACTGTATCAATTATGCTGACCACCAAAGGGGCTTTTCTGATCCGTCTCTGGTGGCAGAAACACATCGCTGATTTGGTCAGTGCACAGCAGCAAGAGCCTCTTGCAAAGGGGAGGGAACAAATATCCGCACCTCTCGTGCTTCTGCAGCAACATGCTATAGTCTCATTTAGAAAGAAGATCCTTGTGTCAGTCTGTTGGCAGGGGAATCCTGTCATATAGGACATGCATTAGGGTTTTGTCAGTGTTACTTACAAAACACATCCACTCAAAGCCGTGTGAATGGCTGCATGTGAGTAAAAGGATCACACTGCTGGTGAAGGAGCGACCTGCAGTATCACTGCTTATTGTTTCCTTGCTTAGGTCCCAGTCAAGACCTTTCCTTAATGCAAGCATTTTCTGTCTTCACCAAGCATGTAAATTGCTTGTTTACAAAGTTAATTTATTCAGGTACTATAACTGGCACCACGTGCCACTTTTGGCATCCAAAGCAGGTTACCAGTTTCCTACTCCTTTCATTTGCCAAAGCCAGAGCTGAACACTGTTCTCCCACATCCCATCTTAACAAACCAGAACCCTGGCTTGCTTTGTGTAAGATCTGTCTGCAGTCTCTCTCCCCATTCCCATCCCTTCCTCTGCAGCATCTCCCACTGTACCACCTCAGTCCTACCTCCATGAGCTTTTCAGCCTGACCCAGAAGTGCCAGCTAGCACGCTGCTTGTTGGAGATGCCCTTGCACAGCCTACGTGTGATGCACAGCCCACGTGCTTCACACCACAGTAAGTTGCCTGCGGCTGCATTAGCAAACAGTATGCGTGTCTGCTAGCAAGAATAACAGTAGCACATCGGTAGATACAGCAGTATTTAGGGATGGTGTTACGTAAATAACACCTGAGGACTTGACACCCACTCTGTGGACATTTTGGGGACAGGGGTGGTTATTGTGGATCAGCTCTAGTTGTGTCCTGTGATGCCTATTTGCAGCTGCAGTATCCCAGGTGTGCTCCAGAAGTGCATCTTTGTCCAAAGAGAATGCATTTCATGAACTTCAGTGTGAATGAAAGCACAGAAACTGCAAATGCATCTGTTGCAAAGCACACCCCTGAGCTAGACTGAAACGGTATTGTAGAAGCTCCTGTGTTGCCTGGCTATGGAGGGGGTCGAACACTGTTGCTCCTACGACAAGCAGTGTCTGGGGTCCTTTGCTGCACACCATTTGGGGAGAGCTCACAGATCACTAGCAGTAGCAGTATCACAGTTTGGGAATTTTATTTAAAAGAACTTTATGGTCTGCTAAGATACTGAGCACTGAACAGCTAAGAATGGAGGGGGGGAGAAATACACAGTATCAGTAGAATATTTTTAGCCATTTCATGTAGACAGCTTTTCAAGAATAATTATGCACAAACGAATCCTCATCTAAAGGATTTCTGTGAGCAACTTTTATTAAAGCTCTGGAATAAAAGTAAATAAAAATAATTGCTAATAAAAATTGCATGTGGCACAAAATATCACATTATGAGGACAAATCACATTAAAGAAAATATAACAAAAAGCTTTTTCATTCTATTTCATTATGTAATGAAAAGCTTTTTCCATATGAAAAGCTTTTAGAAAAGAGCTGTAAGTCTCAAATCTTAAAACCGAAAGACATTGCAGCAACAGACAGAAGGAACCTGCCCATTTAGCTCATTAAGGAGAATTTAAAAAGTATCCTTATCAAAATCTGTAAATGATTAAATATTGAGATGCTACAGATAAGAAAAAAAATCCTGAATCTAAAGCTACACAAACTCAGACAATATGTAAGACAGAGACTTTAGCAGTGACAGGGTTTAATCACTGGAACAATTTGCTGTGCATTACAGAGGGCTTTCTATAGCTTAAAATCTGGAAGATGTGCAGTATCTGCACCAGAAACAATGTTCATCACAGGACTCGCAGGTGGAGGTTTCTGGCCTGGTGCTGCAGTATTTGGACATTCGAAGTGGTGCTTTCTGAATATAATATCTGTGAAACCTACAAACAAAACTCTTACCATTACAACCTTAGTAACAATTAATTGCTGTCTTTCTCTGATGACTTCCTTGTCACTAGCTGTGACGATCTTCACTAACCCAGTCACCCTTCCAGGATGTGTTAAGCATTCCTTCATTATGGGAACCCTTTGGAAATGTAACATTGAAGAGCTAAGTGGATGTGGGGACTTGGGCACCTAACCACCATTTTAGGCAGCATGGTTCCAAATGTTATTCTGAAGAGTCCTCTTCTACTCCCATGGGTGCGTAGCCTCCATGGGCATCTAAATCCTTACTCATTAATTCCTTCTCTGGGTGTGGGCAAGGCAATGACCCACAGGATGAGCTTTGTCCAGTGCGAGAGTTAATACCCACTGGTGTGAAGCACATCAGCAGGGCTGTCGAACCCTGAAACGGTTCTGAAAGACTGATACAGCAGCCATGAAAGCCAGCCCCCATTCTGCCCACTGGCAGAGGCTTGTCCTGCTCTCTACGTAGCCCCTTCAAAAGCATAAATGTTCACAAAGAGATTGAAACTATAATCCATGCGAATAAACAGTCAAATCCCATTTCATTACATCAGATAGAAATCTTGCCAAAATCTCTTCCTTCTAGTAGCCACTTGCTTATTGCCATACTAACTTGTGGCCTTCTCTGAGAAGCCAGCAAGAAATCTATGACTCTTCATTAGTTTTGGTCCAGATTTTATCACTAACTGTTAATGAAATCATCCTTTGGCAGAGTTGGTTGAACAGCTGACCTCTGCTCCCAGTCTAAGT
>NW_010229740.1:0-6836 GCF_000690775.1 Eurypyga helias | reverse complement strand
AACTCTCTGCATTCCTGCAGCCTTATCAGCTCTTAGAGCTGAGCTGGGCAAGGATCAAAGGGGGGAGCAGTGCTTGCGGGGGGGGGCATCATTTGAATGAGAGCATGGTCCCTTATCGCAGCTGTTCATCAGAGTTCCTGCGCTGTTCTGAAAGCAAAGATTGGTGACTAAACTGTAATAAAGTAATTGCTTTCTACTTTCTAAATTCCCCTGTAGTTCCCTTTAGGTTGTAGTGTTGGTTTTCACACGCTGACTTTTTCCTGGATTTGCTTTGTGGTTTTGGGTTTGGTTTTTTTTTTTGGGTGTGTGTGTTCTTTTTCTGTCCCTATGTCTTGGGGGGAGGTGTTGTTTGGATTAGTTTTTTTCTTTTTTAATGGTCTCCTAAACATTTCTATTCAAGCATTATTACCTTTCATTTCAGCTGAGAACATGATTGGTGTGGCTCCTCCTTCCTTTTAGCTCCAGCCTCCTTGGGAAGACCTACAAAACCATACTGGCTTTTCTTCAGTTCTTATCACTCGTCTGTTCTGGGACATCTTTTGCATGTGGATACATCTCATTCTGCTCCCCACTTCTAGGGAACGAACTCTGCACAAGCAGTATGTCAGTTCCTCGCAGTGCTATTCAGCCAGCCTGCTGCTTTTTGAAACCCCAAGGGAAACTCAGAAAATTCAGACTTGTCCACTTGCTAAACATTCTTCTTTTCACTTCTAGGTCCTCCTGTTGAGCCCCTGGAGCCAACCAGGCCTTTACCAACTCTTCCTGTTCGCAGAATTCACTCCACTTCAGAAAGAAAACATGAGAGACAGCCAAGGCCTCCTAGTCCTCCTTTGGGTGACAGGCCTTCTCCTCCTGGCACAAAACCAAACATTTGTGATGGCAACTTTAACACCGTGGCGCTCTTTAGAGGAGAAATGTTTGTTTTCAAGGTACTAAGAATTCCTGCTTACCCATGAGTCTTTAGTTTTATTGTTGGAAAAGATTAATAGAAGGCAGTGAGATTTGCAGTGTCTGTGAAAACAGTTCTGTTCCTCTGAGGCTGATGAATGACCAGTATTAGAAGGAAATATAAGCAGATCAGCCCTGTAATATTTGGAAACAGTGCCTGATGGGATTCACAAAATGTCAAGGCAGCCTGTGCACCAGAATGTGAACTGGATGTACTGGCAGAGAATTCAGACACCATCAGGCTCAGAGAGGAGCCACCTGTAAAGCCAGAAAGCAATACCAGTACCTAGCCTAACCTTGTCATCTCCAAATCTGACATGCATCAAACCCTGGGCTTCAGGGAGCTCTCAGCCTACCTGAAGCTCTTGGGAATTTTGAACCTTGCTTGTAAACTACAGCCAGAGAGGAAGGAGAGGCTTTGCTCAGTAACTCATGTTAGAGTGCCTGGAGTGTGGAAACCCATGGTCCCATTCCCAAAATACCTGTAGCTTTCACTCTGCCCAGTGAGTGTGAATGTAGAGGGGGCTATATTGAAGGTCATTAAATGGACAAACCACATCAGCTGCAGAAAATGACTGAACTGAAAATAGTTGAAGGCTGGGACAGTATCTGGGAGAAGTGTCACAGCCTTGTCCTGCTCCTACAAATCCCGGAGCATCCACTACAGCTTCAACCCATGATCACACATATCTAAAGTGATATTTGGACTGCTTTAGACACCGTGTGCTTCACACAGTCACCAGGTAATCTTGAGGCTGTATGGCTGTGCTGGGGTCTGATAGTTGTACCGGGACAGGTGTGACACCTCGGTGACAAGACATGCGGAGAGGTCACTCACAGATGAGTTCATAACACTTAACTGTGGACTTGCTTCCTCCTGCTCCTTGTTCCTCTCCTTCTTTCCACCCTTTTCCACAGCACCAGCAATCAACTTCTCACCCTCTGGGCTGCCATCTTCCCTCACTGGAGACAGTGTTGGGCTGGGTTGGAGCCGTCATCTGAACCAGGACTTGTGTCTTTAACGGTTACGGGGCTTAGGCAGGGATCAGTAATGCTTGATGCTGGACACTCAGCCTGATTTGACTACAAAATAAAAATACTCAGTCTGAAGACACTTCTGGTTTTCTTAGGATCGCTGGTTCTGGCGTCTGCGCAACAACCGAGTGCAGGAGGGATATCCCATGCAAATTGAGCAGTTCTGGAAAGGTCTCCCTGCAAAGATTGATGCAGCCTATGAGCGATCTGATGGAAAATTCGTTTTCTTCAAAGGTACAGTACATATCAGTACAAGCCTACCACACCTGCCTCACATCACACTCATGGCATGAAGATGGTGAAAACAGGTACACTGCATCCTTGTCCTTTTCCAAGGGGACACTGCAAACAAGTGCCCAAAATCCTTAAAATACAGCTTATTGCAGTCAGGCCTTGCCAGGACAATCTCTATATAAAGCTAATACTGATCAGTGGAAGTTGGCTCCCTAAATAGCTCCTATTTCCCAGGGAGTGTCAGTCTCCAGCCTATCTCCTTGAATATGTTGCAGCAGGGCATTAGGGCCTCTCCAGGTATAGCGCACGCCCAAACCACATTTCTAGATGAAAGGAGGAGACAAAATGACCAACCTGGACAGGATCCTGTAACCTGAGGGCAAGTTGTAAGCGGGAAGGAGGGTCTGGAAAGCATCGCCATGCCCCCATACAAAACCACAGTACCTGCTCTGCAGCTTCAGTCCCTGAGCTGTTTTAACTGTGTTAAAACTTGAGAAGGCTCAGAGAGAGGCCACAGAAATGATGGGGTGACCTCCTGCAAGGAACGCCTCAGCCTGAATGAGGGATGACAAAGACAGGGTATGAGAGAAGTCCTTGGAATCATGACTGGCCTAGAGAAGGAAATTTCAAGGTTTAACATTTCTTCCAGAACAAGAGCTGAGGAGCAGCAAATGAAGTCAGGAGGTTTTAGGTTCAAAACAAAGAGGAGGAGCAGCTTTTTCACATAATACAGCTGAGCCTGGAAGGTCTCAACATGCTGTGGTTCATTGTGGCTATTTTCTGTTTATAGAGATTCAACTACTAATTAGGGAAATTTGTTTGGTTTTTTGTGTCCCCGTTCATCTCTAGGCGATAAATACTGGGTTTTTAAAGAAGTAACAGCAGAGCCTGGCTACCCACACAGTCTGGTGGAGCTGGGGAGCTGTCTGCCCCGGGAAGGCATCGACACAGCTCTGCGTTGGGAGCCAGTAGGCAAAACCTACTTCTTCAAAGGCGACAGGTACTGGAGGTACAATGAGGACAAGAGAGCAACGGACCCAGGATACCCAAAGCCCATCACCGTGTGGAGAGGAATCCCTCAGGCTCCACAGGGAGCTTTTATCAGCAAAGAAGGCTGTATGTATCCGCAGTCATTACACCTCTTAGAGCAGTAATAGCCTGTCCACCTTGGGAGTTGGGTTGTTGGATGAGGGGTGTTGTATCTCCTGAGACAGGAATCAAATCTCAGAATTCCTAGGGTCACAGTGGCACTTGCAAGCACCAGCAGTCCTGAGATCCATCCTGCCCCGCATCCCAACCCATGTACCTCCTCATCAGCTAAACCACATTATCATAATGCCAGCTCTAGGGGATGGGAAGGCGACTTTTTCTGGGTTTGCTGCCACAGCAGTCCCTACCTGAGTTTCCCTGGGCCCTGATAGTGAGGATGCCATAACTTACATTTTGCCCCTGGTTTCTTACCTGTAGTGACCTCAGTCACTCTGTTACAAGCTCCAACCTGGCTGATGTATTTGGATCTTCCTGTGCCCCAAGTGGGAGGGTTGGACCACGAGAGGCTCCTTCCAACCCATTTATTTCTCTAGTCTGAGGATTTCTTCCTCCTCTTCCAGTTGGAAAAAGAACTAACAGAAGGGGCTTGTGCCACTGAGGCAGTGTTTAAATTTGGGGCTGCATTGAGATCATCTGGGCTGGGGTGGGCAAGGCTGGAGGACTGCAGTGGGAGCCAGCCAAGCTGAAGGACAGATGCAGGAGACCAAACACTTTCACCACTGTTCCCTTCTCCTTTTTTCCTGGTTTTCTAATCACTTGATTCAAAATCTGTTCCCACAGGCTGAGTGAACCTTAAATATTCTTCCAAACACTATTTCACCCAGACACACACACTCTGCAGATTATGATGTTAAGTGCTTGGTAACGACAAGCACGTATTTACAGAGGCTTTAGTAAAAAATAACAGTGCAGAACACTTTAAAGTTAGTTAGGTGGTTTGGTTTTTCTTTCTCACAGCTTGTCTTGGCCAAGGGGAATAGTGCTCTGTGGGCAGCACTGCGCCCACAAGCCAGGGTTACGGCTTGTCCTTTAAATCCTAGCTCCAAAACACCTTTACTTTTCAATGAGTTTGGGATGCCCCGGATGTGTTTTATTGGCCCAGGCAGCTACCACCTCCAGCTTTTCAGGCTCTGCACATCCTCACACAAGCACAGCTTATCTCGTTGGAAATGGTGTGGTGACAAATATTCTCTCTTTTGTCTCCTAGTTTATACCTACTTCTACAAAGGGAAGGAGTACTGGAAGTTCGATAACCAGAGGCTGAGTGTGGAGCCAGGCTACCCCAGGTCAATCCTCAAAGACTGGATGGGCTGTAACCAGAAGGATGTTGAACGAAGCAAAGACAGGCGCCTCCCCCACGATGATGTGGATATTATGGTGACAATAAACGATGTGCCTAGCACTGTAAATGCAGTGGCAGTTGTGATCCCTTGCATTTTATCTCTGTGTATCCTTGTCTTGGTATACACGATCTTCCAGTTTAAAAACAAAGAGGTGCAGCAAAATGTTGTGTATTACAAAAGACCTGTCCAGGAATGGGTATGACACAGCCTGCTGCACATTTCAACTCACTGAGCTGATGAGGACTACAGATGAGAAAAGAAAAAAAAAAAGCATTCAAAAGCCTGCCAAACAAAACTACTTCAGCGACCTACAAGTTTGGGACAGCCTGGGACCGAAAGAAGAAGGAAAACTGGAAAAAATACAGGCAGCCTTGCAGCATGGAGCCTCTTTCCTTCTTACTGCCTCAGTCACATGTCAGTCCTGGTGTGCCATCCTCCACAGGCTCACTCTGCTAACATCAGAGTTCCAGACAGGTTTCAACTGACCTGGGAAACTTCCTTCAGTTCCCTGCACCAGTGCTCCCTGTTAAACCCAGCATTCTCCAGTGTAGCTAAACCACCTCTGAACAGAACCATTTTTTTAATAGCTGTCTCGTAAATGAATTAAAATCGTGAAATCGATGAACAGGAACAATTCAGTATCACAGGCAGAAGACATTCTGATGCTGAACCATTCTAAAAGATCTTCTTAGTTTATTACAAAATCCAGGGAATTACCTGGAAACAATTTTCCAATTACCTGCTGGTCAGATGTTTTGTACATTCATAACTAATCAACGCTGAAACTCAGCACAGCGCATGAGGAATCGCGACGCACTCCAACAGGTAAAAGAGTGCAGAGCAGAAGCTCGAGAAGCACCAAACCAGACACCATAACGTTACCTGGCAACATCAAGCCCTAGATGGGGACAATCTGAAGGCAAAGTAATTAGGTATAAAAAACCAATCATGGGGAATACATGGTTTTGCGTTGGGAGCCATTCATGGAAGACATATTTAAATGTCATGTGGTGGTGTTTTAAGCTCCCATCAGCAAGAAACAATGAACCAATGGTTACTGATACACTGAAAAGTATGTATAGACATAGACTGCACTCTGCCCCTATTAAGTTGCTGGGAAAAGATGACTTGTTGTTACGTGGCATGTGTAACTAGATTGTGGAATTTGTACGTTGGGATTCAGGAGAATGGAAATGTTTGTTTGAAGTGAGATCGTCGTTATATTTTGCTGAAATAGTCAAGATACAGTAAGAATTAGGCCTGTTTATAAAACTAAATCCAACCCCTGTAGATGTTACAAACATTGTATGCCTTCGAAATTTGCTTTTTGTTTTTGCTTACTTCTTCACAGGCAAATATTTGGCAAGGACCAAAGGAAGAATGCCACACAGTAGAAGTAGTAGAGTTCCTCACTAGCCACGTTTGACAGAGACATAAAAACCAGGTAAAGGCCAGATAAATATCTGAACTTTCAGCTAGTGACGCTTCACACATCTCTTCCTCCAACAGTAGCTTCTGCTTACCCCTCCTGCAGTTGTGAATGGTTTAGGATGTGTCCTAACCACAAACAGAGTCCATTTTGTTGCTGATGCTGATATTTCTACCATGTTAAGTAAGAGTGGAGGAAGAGTTCCTTGGAATGCAGTGGCGAAGTCCAGCCCTGCACAGATGTGCCATTCCTGTAAGCATACAAACTGCTCTGCACGCTTGCTCTAAGAACAGGTGGTTAGCGTGAATCCTCTGCCCACAAGTGAATTTTGTTCAGTACAATGGAAGTGCAATGCACAGAATGTCCAGTTAGTGTAGAAGTTGTTCAGCTTTATGTCAGCTATGAAATAAATCCAAGGATGACAAACACACTAAATGATTCCTAATTACAATTATGAGGAATGAAGAAGCAGACTGATTCTTAGCATTCTGAATTTCTAACTAGTGCTCAAATATTGGCATGGTGAAGCAGGATAGACAAATAGATAACTTCTAGTGAAGCCCTCTAGGACTGCATAACATATGGTCTCAAGCTGTATTTTGTCCTTCATAACCGATTTCCATAGCCAAGCTGTTTATTGTGTTTAAACATTAAAAAAAATATAACAAAGTGAGACACCAGTAGATGCAAAACTTTGCATTTTAGTGAAAAAATGTGATAATGTCTCATGACGGGTGAAGGAGTGCAAAGGACCAAATGAAAACGGAGCTACTAATTAGACACCTCCTCCCCCCCCC
>NW_010229739.1:308-858 GCF_000690775.1 Eurypyga helias | reverse complement strand
TGCACGTGGGGCCGGGCGTTCGGCACAGCCGATTCTTCATCTTCTGCTTTTCAGCTCCAGCTTTTGCTCTCCAGTTTCAGACCTCTGCTCCAGCCTTTCGCCGAAAGCGACCCAGGGCTGAAGAGGGCTAAGCTGTTAGTCAGGGGTTAGCCCAAGTGTCGCTGCTGCTCAGCGCAAGTGCAGAGCGACGTCCCCGCGTGAAGAGCTGAGCTACTGAGGCTGAGAGACGATCCTTCCTCGAGTTCCCTTATGAAAATACAGCAGGAAACCAGAAGAAAGCACATTATTAAAATGAGAGTGAAACAAGTCAGAGGAACTGGCCCCGCAGCAGGGGTTGGTGCGAGCTTGGAGTGCTGGTGATGGTGCGGAGCAGGAGGGCTCCGCGCTACAGGCTGCCCATGGACAGGGAACCCAGGGGAGTAATTGGGAAGGGGAATGATAGGAGTTGCCATGGTGTTTCATAGTCATAAGCAAGAGTTGTCATATATTTTATTGCCCCCAAGGATATCTGGAAAAAGTAAACTTGTTTTCACATCAGCAAGTGCTTTTC
>NW_010229739.1:0-284 GCF_000690775.1 Eurypyga helias | reverse complement strand
AAGCTAAATACAAGTTGAGAGATGAGTTTAATAAAGGACAAAAGTGGTTTTTCGGATGGCAAGAGCAATGCCAGCCAAATCCAGGAGCAGAGCTCGGGACAGGTGTCCCTGGGCTGGGGTCCCAAACCAGGCCGGCCTGGTCGCACCAGCTGCCGGGTGTGCGCCGGACCCCGCCGGCCGGGGATCACGGCCCTGCGTTCCCACAGGGTGAGGGACACGGTAAAACACCCGTGTGTCGCAGACCTCCTCCTTCTAGCTGGGCTGGCAGGCCTGGGGCAGGGGTC
>NW_010229738.1:0-1053 GCF_000690775.1 Eurypyga helias | reverse complement strand
GGAAGATCAACTGCTCGGGCGTCGTCCGCGGGGACCAGAAAGCTATCCAGGAGGCCCAGCTCAGCAACCTGAAGGCTGCGAGCAAGAGGGTTTCCCTGACGCCTGAGGAGTACCTGAACATGACAAAGGACTGCAGCAACTTCAGGGAGACCCGGCGGTTCATGCAGTTCCCGCTGAGCCAGGAGGAGGCATCGTTCCCCATCGCCTACTCCATGGTCATCCACAACAAAATCGAGATGTTTGAGCGGCTCCTGCGGTCCCTCTATGCCCCTCAGAACGTCTACTGCATCCACGTTGACAGCAAGTCCCCAGCCACCTTCCAGGAGGCCGTGCGGGCCATAGCAGCCTGCTTTCCCAATGTCTTTGTGGCCAGTCGCCTGGAAAACGTGGTCTATGCTTCCTGGTCCCGGCTGCAGGCCGACCTCAACTGCATGCAGGACCTGCTGCAGAGCCCCATGCCGTGGCACTACGTCCTCAACACTTGTGGCACCGATTTCCCCATCAAGACCAATGCCGAGATAGTCCGTGCGCTGAAGGTGCTGCAGGGACGGAACAGCATGGAGTCAGAGAAGCCCTCGGCCCTCAAGCGGGAGCGCTGGCAGTACCACCACGAAGTGGGGAAGTTCATCTCCCGGACAGCCACAGAGAAACTGCCACCACCTCACAACTCTCCCATGTTCACGGGCAACGCGTATATTGTGGTCACACGGACCTTTGTACAGCACATCTTCGAGAACCCCACAGCGCAGCAGTTCCTCGAGTGGGCGAAGGACACCTACAGCCCCGACGAGCACGTCTGGGCCACCCTCAACCGCATGCCCGGTGTGCCGGGGGCCATGCCCCAGAGTGACAAGTTCCAGCAGTCGGACATGAACGCCCTGCCCCGCCTGGTGAAGTGGCAGTACCTGGAGGGCGACACCAGCAAGGGCGCGCCCTACCCACCCTGCACCGGCCAGCACCAGCGCTCCGTCTGCATCTACGGGGTGGGTGACGTGCCCTGGCTGCTCCAGCAGCACCACCTCTTGGCCAACAAGTTCGACCCCCAGGTCGATG
>NW_010229737.1:0-48395 GCF_000690775.1 Eurypyga helias | reverse complement strand
GGTACCGGCGAGGACCTCCTGGTTATTAGGGGATGATTTTTCAGCTGAGGACGGGGGTGTTAAAGGCAGCGCCTTTAGCCAGACACGGTTCATAAGTAAAGTGGTCTGGATGTAATTGACAGGCCCTGTAAACGCGTACGGATTGTCCAAAGCCAGCACAGGGGACGCATCCTCGCTCCAGCCCAAGGCGCTGCCCGCGTTTTGCGGGAACTTGCGTCTCGTGCGGTTCGCCAAGTTCCTCAGCTGTCAGCAAGTTTTCCTAGAGGGCTGAGCGCTGGAGGAGCGCCTCGCAGGGCGCTGCGCCGTGCCACGGCTGCGGAGGATGTAAAGCTAGACGCCTCCATGCTCCCACAATGAACCTCCCAAGGGGAATAAAAGTAGCTTACTAAGGGTTTTTTTGTAGTTGCATCACGGTGCATGTTTTCCCGTTGCTTCTTGAGACTGACCGTCAAAATACAGCTCGCAATGCCTAGCATAAACGTTACAGGTGGAGATGAAGTGGCTACTCGTGGCTCCAAGCCTGTAAGCAATTCCTGTGGATAAGCGAGGGCACTGGCATGGTGAAGGCTAAGCAAGAGAATAAGGGTTCACCAAGTGTCCTAGCAGGGCATTTATTCAGTCTGATGCATCAGACACTCGCAAGGCTGATTCTTGATTCTATTGGCTCAGGTTGCTGTTCAGTTCTGACTATAGTTTGTGTTCATAAACTATGTGATTTACAGCCGAAGAATTTTATCTTGTTATTTGTCATGTGTACTTTCTAGTTGGTGATGCACTAAACTTTAAGCACTGGTTTTTCGTTTGTGTAATAGCTCCTTTTTTATGGAGTCACCCTATGACGATGTAATGGGGGAAGTATTGTAGTATAAACCATACGTTTTCCCTGTAGCTAGCCTCAGTTTATCAAACCCCAGTGTGTTAATACACTTAAGGTAGTTGTTTAACGTTTTGTTCAGGGTATCAGTCTTCTGTGCAAGGTGTAACATATGGATACCTTTTGTCTTCTCTTGTGTTGAACAAGAGAGTAAAAAAAATTAGAATAGTATAATGTAATAACTATAAAAATGGTTTTAGTAGTTTATAAGGAAGAGAGAAATTTCATGGTGTACATATTGAAAATACACTGTATTCATTGTATCACTTCTTTTTAATGAGGCACTCTTTAATCTCTTCAGTTTTAACCCCTTATTTTCAAACACCGCAAGGGTTTGGGCGCTGTCTAATTTTGCAGGACAGCATGCTGAAGTGCTTGGTGGAAATACTCTTCAGAAACAACACAGAAACTTCACAAGACTAAAGTCTGAACGCTAATCCTGACTCTTTCACTGACTTCACATAAATATTGCGACAATTTTCTGTCCTTCTCAGAAGTAGGCTAATTGTTGTCTGGCTCATGGGATTGTTTTGTAAATTAATGTTTGTGGAAGAACTGGGAGAGTATCAGATGAGGGATTTAATATAGCATGCCTCTGCCTCCCTGGCTGTGTGTGTATGTTCCTGCTGGGGAATATCTTATGTAGCCTATTGAAGCAAGATTTTTTTTTTTTTTTTTTTTAACCAATAGTATTATAAAATAGATTTATTGCCTTGAGTTCAACAGTTGTACTATTTGCTTGATCTCTATCCAGACAGGCAGCTAGGAGCTCTAACCTGACTCCCTAATAGCATTTATAAATCGCTTTCAGGGAGAAAAGGTGGTGAAGGTGAGCTGGTTTACCAGCTTTGCAGGCAGCTCTGGATTATATGTTGAGAGGAGCAATTCTGTTACTGTCAAACAGACGTTTTATGGAAATGATCTTTGATTCCTGTAATGGTGAGTTTAAGTTGAAGAGCATCCTCAGGTTCTCATTTGAAGCTCTGTCTGTCAGTAGGAATAAGCGGTTGCTTCCTTTTGAACAAATATTCTAACACTTTCAATAGGCTGATTTCCCACCTTTGAAGTCAGTCCAAGATACTGAGATGAGATTAATATGTCTATTATTTTAACTTAATTAAATAATTATTATCTACATAGCCTTAAACACAAGGTCTGATGTTTCCCAGAACGCCAGTAATTAGGAACTGGGGAAAGGAGTGAAAGGGTAAAACATGTTTTAGCAAAATAATGAAAGCTAGGGAAAAAATATCTGTGGTCATTGTGTAGTACAATGACAGTGGTTAGGTCCCAGTTTAATTAGGGCAGTTTTGTAGAATATCTTGGTGTGTGTTTTAGTTATCTAGTCATCATGTGGTTTTGAATTATTTGAGGGACATAGTTATTTTATTAGGAATGAATGGTGCGTTGGATGGACTGTTCTGGACAGGCAACAGCATACGTTTGAGCTAAGTTTGAAACCAGGCTCAGGACAAACCAGGTACGGTTCATCACTTGGCTTCGCTTTCAGTTGTGTTGTTTGGGGATTTGTGTGTTTGTTCTCCAGTAGTATGAAAAGTAAACCAGTTCTGCAGCTCCGGGATATTCTATATTAGTGGTCCCCCTATAGTTATACAGTACCAGTTTGTGATCCGAAGGATGCCATGTTATGTGTGTCTGTTCAGCTTCTGGTCCAGATAGTGAACAAATGGAATTCCTCACAGTTGCTGACTTGGTAACTAACTGCTTTCAATTGCCCTTTCACTTTGGGCTTTATTAGACATAGAACCTCTCTAATGAGACACTTTGTGCCTCAGTTTTCACTGACCTTTACTTCAGGAGAGTGATTCTGCCAAGCTGAAGTCACTCTTGGCTGCTCCTCCTCCGGATGAGGAAATGGTCCTGACAGCACCACTCTCCAGTCCTCAGGTAGTCACTGGCCCTTAATGGGAGTAATTCGGATGCCTGGAAATGTGAGCGTTTGGATGTGCCAGGGTGTTAAACTGTAGGTTTTGGGAAACGTGGCCTCAGTTTTGTTCTTCCCAGCATGCTCTCTGTTTTGAGGTATGCCACTGTTGTCGGGGATACTACCTCTTGCTTGTTACTCTGTGATGGTGGTGAATTAGATGATCTTGTCCATGCGATGTAGGTTGTTCCTTATGTTCTTGTAAACCTCACTTTATGTACTTCAGCTGATGAAGCTTTGAACCCTTCCATCGCAGACTAATAAATTGGTCAAGTTGTGTTATTGCTCAACATCTCCCCATGTATATCCCATGTACTTAAGTTACTCCTGTTAACATCTGCCCTTAATTTTTTTCTTATTTGGAGTTATCAAAAGGAAATGTAATCTCCTGAATTCATGACAAACAGTCTGTTGAAATGGCCTGTTTAGCACATGCTTATGGTATGTTAACATTAAGAAATTTGGAGTTCGTGTTTCAGCACCAGAAACGCAAGTGCTTCCTAGCTTGCAAGACTTATTGAACAACTCGGGCCAGTTGTACTCATCATACTTTGATTTCTTCCCTTCTGTTTTCTGCATTCACCACCCTTGCTGTATTTCTGCAGATGTGGAAAGGGCTTTTGTACCAGAGGGTGGCCCAAGGGCACACGAATGAGGAAGGGCAGGCTGCACGCGTGCCTCAGTGTCTCACTTTCCTTGCAGTGGCACGTAGCAGAGGTTGGGCTGAACTCTGATTTGGTGTCCTGGCCTACTTGGAAAAACTTGACCTCCGCAGCCCAACTGCCATGGTTTCACCTCTATAAAAGTTTCACCTCTATAGAGCTGAAACTTTTGAACTTAATGGCTTTCACTGTGGGAGCAGTGCTCAAGGTGAGAGGGTCCCAGGGCATGCCACCCTTCCAAAGACATCCGGGCATCTGAGGATTTGTGCTTTGCAGGGATGCTGCAAGGGCTAGCTCTGCTCCTGTGTAGCACTTAGCCCAAGAGCAAGTTAAAAATCCAACACCAGCACTTTGTCATGTCCTCTTCACTTCATCTTTTGATGTTAGTCGTCATCTGTCTTGTTTGTCCTGTGTGGGTCATTGGGAATATCTTGCATATTGGAGGTATAGGAGTATATAATAGGAGTTTGGGGATTGTGCTTTAATTTAGGAGACCCATTATGAGGATTAAAAACAGCTATCTCTGCCTTTCTATAATGTATTTTATTATGGTGGATTCATAAAGTATCTTTGGTTTTGAGTTCCAAGTAGGAGCTGCTCTTAAGTGTAGTAGGGGCAGAGCTCTGCAACTATTGAAGTTTTCACTATTATTTTATAACTGATAAGTTTTTTAAAACTGAGAACTGGGATAAACATTAGAGTAAGGAAATGATACAAAGGCAGGGCATATTTTAAAATAATTTGAATGAAATGTTTTTATTCCTCTAAAGCTATTTGTGAAATGCTGTTCTGTTAATTATTCCCATATTCACAGTGTCATTTCTATCTTAATAGTTATAAATAATCTTACTCCTAGTAGCAGCCACAAGGTTGACAGAACCCTTCTCTTAATTTAGGTAAAAGTGCAAGTATGATTATTATCCAGTTGGCAATTTTTTTTTCTCATTTATCAGTCTTGTGCTTCATTTGCTTAAAAGGCAATATAATAAAATAGCTATCTGATGAGGATAAGAACTTTACTGCTTATATAAGAAAAAATAGCAGCTTTCTTGAATTTACAAGGCTGCTTTTCATTGAGACTCTGAAGTATGTAAAATAGGAAACTGTATTTTACTGTGTATTAATCTACTAATTAAAGTAGATTAATGAAGTACAGTAGGCCAGTTGACTGATTAATAACTAATGTTCTGAAGTAACTCATTTAATTATGCTTTTTACTTCTTGAGCTCCAATCTAATTATAATTTTGGTTATTTTCTCTGTGACTTTATTTTAGGTCTAGATAATATAACTGAAACAACATTTACCTTAATTCTGATTGAATATTTAGGTGTTAAAATGGTTAGATTTGTAATTTAACTTACTTGACTGTTATTACAAAGAATTTGGAGTAGGATGACATATCCATTATGCTTCTGTCCATTGCATTGCATGACACATCAGGTATTCAATATTCCATTCTATAGACACTTATCAGATGTTTTGCCAGACAAGAAGCAAAGTTGCTTTAGTTGAATTTTTATGTCTGATATTCAGTCAAAGTCTCCTGGTCTTGACCCTTCCTCTTTCCAGGAATATGTGGAATCAGCAGTTTTCTTGGATTAGGGCGATGTTTAGGGTGTTGCCTCCAAAAAGATTCAAAAATTCAGAAACTTTACAAATGCTTTATATTAGCATGTGGGTGTGTGACTAATACCGGGGTATTGCAGCTTTATGAACAAATTATGTGCATCTGGACAGGAGGAAAAAGAACGCTTATTGTGTTTCTCCTCTTAAGTGGGACAAACCCAGGATAATACAGCTCCATCGCATCTTTCATTCCCAATGCAGATATGTTGAGCCATCCCCTGAGTTACAAATGCTTCTTCATTCTGCTGTGTATGTACTTACATAGCGATCTGCTCTCAAGCAGGGACTTGTAGTAGCGTGTGTTTTAATCTCAAGTATTTGTGGAGTGTCTGTAAGAACCAAGCCAACTCTTTTCCAAAAAGATCTCAACAACTTATTGGTGTTTTTAAGAAGATAGAGGAGAAGTAATGTGTCTTGCCTATGCCTTGCCCTGGTTTCTTGAGGCCTGTCCCTAAATCCCAGCTGTGACCTACATGAATGAAAAACCCAGGCCAGAATGTGGGCAGGCTGTAAAGCAGGATTGTGATGGAGAGAACAACTGGGCTGTGGCCATTTACGGGATTTGGCTGGGGTTTGTTTGTTTGTTTTTTCACCATATCATCAGTAAGCTTAACAGTTATTGCCCCACTGTGATCTTAAGATAACTCACAGCAACTAGTACGTCTCCTCAGCTACTTTTTCCCAACTAGGTGTAGTGGCGATTAGGTCACCGTTGGCTCTATAAACACAGTGTTCGTTCATCTACCGAGATGAAGGTGAGCTTAACAGAACGATGGTTCCCCCATGAGTATCTGCTTCAGTCCTTCAGATCTGTAAAATGAAGGATGTATTTATGAAATAGGTGGTGGGCAGATGGTGCTATTTCTTGCTCATCTGGGCTGATGTCAAACTTAGCTTGAATTTCTTTGAACTGAAAACAAGGCTTTCTGCTGTGTGCTCTTGCGCTGGCTGTTGGCTCTTTCCTGCTGTGGGGAGGATTGCACCAATGACCAACATATCCTGTGAGACACTGTCTCTCACCTTCCACGCTGCCATGCTGTCTTAGCTGTCTTGTTGCTTTTGGCCTAGAGGCTGTCCCTGGAAGCCAGAGCCATAGTGGTGGGGGACGTGGGGTGATAGTGCATGCCCTGTCTTGGGTCCCATGCACTACTGGGTTGTTCTACTCCTTTTTTTCTACAGAAAAGCTGTGAGTGTCGAGTCCTGCAGTGTGCTGTGTTGTCTGTTTTGATTTCCACCCCACCCCCCCAATAACACTCATTTCTTGTTGCTTTCACCTCCTTCTTCACAGCCCCGGCAGAACAGAAAGCTGGAACACTGCTGCATCCCTTTACATTTGGATATGCATTACTGTGTACATTCAACTACTTGCACAAATAACATTTTGGAGCTAGAAGAGTGTGAGCAGTCTGACCCTCTCTTTTTGATTCAGGAAATTGTCTTATCTAATGAGAGGCTAAAATTAGAAGGGCTATAGGGAGGGTTGTGTGGTGGTTGGGTGGGTTTTTTTGGGGTTTTTTTTTTTTTTTTTTGACTGAGCAACTCTCCTAATGGATGAATCATCTGGGTGTAACTTATGGGGGTTGATAGCAAGCAGTCTGTCTGAAGGTATATGTGTACTAAGATTACCAGGATCATTTAGAAACTATTTGGAACTACTGAAACATTAACTTAATCTATTGTAAATATTTGTTACTCATTATGTAATATATCAAAATGCATTTCGTTAGAGTTAGGCATATGAAGGTAAGACATGAGGTGCAAGTTTCTAACAATGGGTTACTGAGCATTGGAAGACCTGCAGATATAGTTGGTGGAGTGAATATTTTCTGTAAAAATAAATATTTTCTTGGAAAATAATTTTCCAGTGCACAGAGGAAATGAGCTAGCGTTAGACTAAAATGAAGGGATGGGATTGAGAAATTGTCAAAACATTTGGACAGTGCTGAAACGTTTTAGATTTCCCTCATTTTAATAAACTTTCAGAATTCCTGTGTTGCACTACATTGTTAATCTAAAATAATGTTTTAAATTTCGTTTGAAATTGAGACTTAAGTGATCTTTAGCCTCTTCTAATTTAAAGATTCTCTTTCTTTCTTTCTCGGTGTTTGTCTTAACTGTTTGTTTTTTTCCAGATCGTCTTTGTTTTACTGAAAGCCACGAGACACATACATGAATCTGGTTTGGTGGCTTGACCTGAATTGAGTTCCTGTCTTCCTTTTAGGAAGACTCTCTGCTAAACCAAAATATTAGGTATTCCTTTTACACTACTGATGAAGCCCTCATCACTTGAGGCCTTGAACTCAAAACAGTCCCAGACTTTCAAAAACTAATTGTTTAAACAAGTTACCAGGTCTGGTGAAACAATTTAGTCATCTTTGGATTGGGTTAGGTGGGAAGCGTGACGCAGTGATGACAAAGGTCTTCGCTAGATTTGGTTATGTGAACAGCTTTTTAAAACCGGTAGTATAATTGAAAGCATAACATTGAAGGCCTTCCCCACCCTCTGGCCCACATCACCGGTTCCTGATATCATAAACAAGAAAGTAAAAATGTGGGAGAGATGAAAACAGCTTGTTGCAGAATTTCAAACTTGGTTGTTCTTGAAGGACTGATAATTTTAGTCACGTTCTTGAAAACCTGCGTATCTGTGCTGAGAGATAGAAATGTTTGCCTTTCCCAGGAAAACGATTGCTTTAAATAACAGGTATAGTAATATCTTGAAATACAGTGATCCCAGGTGATATCCACCTTTGGCCTAGTACATGCATTTCTTTAGGTAGTCAGCTTCTGAGGACCTTAGTATATATTATTTAATGCATAGAAGGTGATTTGCTGAATGACTTCAGTTTAGGAAGTCAGTACAATGGCCTAAATTGCATGAATTTGGAAAAAAATGTGCCCTATTGCTACCCTTTTCTTAAAAGGGAGAGCTGCTGCTAATTTATAGTGTCAGAGGCCTTATGAACTTTTAAAAATCTTAGCACTGGGAAAAATCCATTGAGAGCCAAAAAACTTTGGTGCAAGTCATCTAGTAGTGTTCAAAAGTTACTGTATAGTTTTTCCTTTAAGATCCATTCCTGTGCTCACAAGATAAGTATTTGTTTAGGTAATAAGCTGAAGGAAGTATGAAGTGGGATGGTTATTAGGCAGTTCTTATAAAGGTGGTGGAAGTATGCTTTAAGGAATGTGCCTTGTGTTTTGTTCAATCATTAGCATATCTAAGGTCTTTACTGCCATAAAGAGGTACTTAAACTCTTGGTATCACGGTAGTCGTTCGCACTTGCATTTGTATGATAAACTACAAAGCATCCCTATTCAGTCATTGTGTTTGGGACGTTCTCGTGGCTGGTGTTGGTCTTCCCGAGCCCTGACCATTCATTCACAATTGTATCACCCTCTCTGCCAGTAAATTCTTGCTGTTATTGGGTACTTGTTGTCACAATGCTTCAAAGATCTTTGTGACATTAACAAACAATAAAAAAACCCCCATCCCTCTCTGTATTTCTACATTTGTAAATGGGGAATGTTGCTAGGAATGTGCCAAACCTTTAGCTGTCTTGCAGTTTGTAGCCAAAACTTGTTGCAAATACCAGAACATCTTCTGAAATTGTATGCATTGTTGTGCCCGGTTAGGTTTTTATATGCCATTATGATGAAATAACATACTTGTCAGCTGATGCCAATGACAGTGTCTTGGACAGGTAATTATGGAGAGTGTTGACTTAAAGCAGATAGGAAGCTTGTTTAGAACAGAAAAGTTTTCTGAATGATCTGTGGAATGGCAGCATCATACCTACATGTGTGAGAACAACTTCAGCATTAAGTGGTTTTATCACACTGACTTCTTAGGTGGTATTTCCCTGGAATACAATCCCAGTGACCAATTATATCTATGCTCTACCCCAGGTCTTTTGCTGGGGACTCTGTTAGTGTTTCATAACCTGTGAGAAAAGATTGGAAACTGGTGGAAACGTTTCTTTTTGCCAGGTGATTCTTCTGGGATGGCTACACTTAGCCAATCCTCTGAAGGGATGAGCCTTTGGAAACAGTCTCTGTGTTGCCCTCACCAGAAGGAACGAGCTGCCTTTGGAAGAGCAGCAGGGCTTTGCTTACCACTGGCTCTGGCTCTTTCTGGGTTTTCCCATCCCTCCTTAAAGGGAACATCAGGCACGAAGGAAATCCATGGCGAATGTGGCTCTCGGTTTACTTCTTCCAGTGTATTCCCATATTGACCTGGGCAACCTGTTTCCCCGTTATCCCTTTAAGCTGACTCATGAACATCAGGAAGTGCAGAGGGTTGGAATTTGCCAACTTATGCACAAGATGGGCGACCCTCACTTGCAGGGGAGGAAACCAGTGCCCCATTCAGCCAAGATGATGATGACTGGTCTTAACAAAATAGCGTTACTTAATTTTTTAAGGAAAGGTAGACCTGGGGGGGGTGGGGTGGGGGGTGTGTGTTGTGTTGACCCCCTTTTATTGCTTAATGCAGCGCTTTTATGTGCATGATTTGGAGGAAGATTTCTTGTTTGACTGACGGAGCATGGCTTGCCTCAGCTGTGGGCGGGCTATTTACGTGCTGCAGCTATAAGGTTATTAGTTACTGCTCATAACTGCAGTTCTTGGTTTTTCCCCTGAAAATTATTTGAAGGATGTGTTTATTGTCATTACTAATCAGAAGAACATTTTATGGGAATATCCCTTCTCTGCTCAAGTTGTCTTAACGCGGCTACTGGTTTTTATGTAACAGCAAAACCGTATTTATGTTCCCAGTGATTCACAAGAGGGGACTATGCTGTTCACTTGGGCATGTTCTGGCTTGAAAATGAAATAGAAGCAAGTGCAGATATCTTGAGGGAAATTTAATGCTGGTGTTTCGAAACACGCATTATTTTCCATTTAAGAAAAACAAACCCCCCAACCCTCCTTTTGTTTGTTAACCACACAGCTGGCCCAAACAGAGCCTCTTTGGCATGGGGACCTGGGCCTAAGTGCAGGGAAGCCGAATAAAACCATTTCTTGGATTCTCTCTTGAGCTTGTTCACCACTCTCGGTAGAGCTGGCTGTGAAAGCCGCGTCTGGTTGCTGATCTGGCTGCTGAACAGCGGCTTTAGCAAGCGGTTCTGGCCCCCACAGCTGTGCCTCCTATCGTTCCCCTCCACACCCTCTCCGAAATCCCTTCCTGCCTGGCCCTGGCTCCTTGTCCTGCTGGGGACTCGGGATGTTGGGTTGGTAACGTAGTCTGGATGGGGTGGCTGATCTCTGTCATTATCCTTGCTCCCCAGTGTGGAAAACTGGGATGGTAGTGTATATCCTCCCTTCCACCCTTTGTATGTCTTATTTATTTAGACTGTAAACTTTTTAAAGTAGGGACTTTCTGTGCCTAACACAATGCTGTAGCAATGTTGGCAAGAAGCTTGTGTGATAAACCTAACTTGGAAATGCTTAAACAGGGGGTTGTCAGATGGAAGGAGTTTGGTTATCTCTCGCTCTTCTTACATTGCCTGGTTAATTGCTTCTTTACTGCCCTGTCTTATCCCTCAATGCCTAGGTTGCACCCACGTGCTGATGGCTGACCTACGCTTCCGTCTGCATCTCCTTTGAATTGGGCCCCCCCGTCGTATAAGATCCGTGTGCAATTTAGACGCTCCAAGCAATTGAGGAGATTGGGAGGTGGTGGCAGGGGATTGCAATGCCCTGAAAGTGTCTGGGAGATGATAAACCCCCTCATTCTTTCAGGTTTCATCACGAAGCAGGCAAGTGAGCAACTTGTGGGGCGCTAGGAACGAAAAGGAGCGCTTGAGCGTTACACCAAAACCAGTCTTTTCTGCAGATGGGGAGTTCAGTAGGGTTTCAGCCTGCAGTCGTTGGCTGTCAGTCTCTTTGAACTGGGAGCCCTATGAAAGGAAAGCCGTGCTAAATTACAGGGTTCATCTAACACGGCTGTAGAGGTTAGTGTACTGCGCGAGCGAGCTCCTTCGCACAGGTCACAGATTGCACAGACTGAAGCCTTCGTTTACGTTAAGGCTTCCCCTGCATATGGGTGGCAGGACATGCTTGAAGCGGGAGCAGGCGTGTTCTTCAGCGTAAAGAAAAGACTTTGAGAAAAGCCTGACATTTTACACAGGCTTTTATTGGCAGCTTTGCATACTGTATACGCAGGCCCTGAAAAAGATAATGCAAGGAGCCGTGTTATCTGTATAGCACTGCTCCTTTTCCTTCGCCTGCCAAATCTTAGGACAACATCCCCCACCCCGTAAACCTAAATGCCACTGTAAACACAGCGTAAGTAAATTCCAGCTTCTCTGAAGGCACGCGTGCAGCAAGGAACCACAGTGACCAGCACTGTTGCTTTCTGACTTCTTTTTTCTTAATTTAGTTTAAAGGAGGTGGATGGCAGCGTGTGGTGCTTAGTTGAAACGTAGCGACTGTTCAGTGCTCTTCCAACGTGGGGAATGAGTGGGGAGCGAAATCTGTATCGCAGGGCACAGTAAGGATTGCAGGTGTCATGATGGCCAGTGTGGACCGGAGGTCCCCCCAAAGGCAGAGCTGACAAAGGAAGGGTGTTTGTAGCCTCAACTGTTAAAGGCTTTAAGAACAAGTCGTCCCAACGTGAAGTCATAGAGCATTCTTTTGGAGGGAGTTGATGTGCTGAATACACTGCATAGAACGATTTCATGTAGTATTGCATTTTGAGTGGGTTGCAGCTGTGGAATGAGCCTATTTGTATTTTGAACTGTGTGCTCTTGTTGGTCAGGTTTCTTAGTTTCTATTTGTACTGTATTTAACAGATTGAGTGCTCTGACTTTTGTACCAAAATAACTCTAGCCTCAAAATCTTTGAGGTCTGATATTATGTCTAGAGCTTTCCTCAAAATAGGATTCAGTTCCTGTGTGAGGCCTCTGGGTACTGCTTTGTGTAACTACCTTTGAGGAAAATATCAACTGCTTGTAGTGTGAACCTTTATCCCTCTTAAAAGGGAATTTCATAATTGTTCCACTTGGGTTCTACTTCTGTTAGCCAGTGGATTAAGCAAATGAAATGGTCAAACACTCAGTAAGGTATGAGGAAAGCAGAGTAAGTATCTGCTCTTACACTGTTATTTGTGTAGGAAGTAAATTCTGATTTGCAAAGTTGTAAGAAGGAAATATTTGGCGGGCAAATCAACTTCAGTACTCTCTGTTTTGAAAGTATTTAGTTTGCTCACATACCAGGAGGTTGTGTAGAACATATGGTGAAGTTGTGGAATATGAAATTACTGCACTGAAGGAAATCAGAGAAGACCTCGATCTAGAGATATACTAGCTATTGAGAGTCAGAACATCTCCCCCTCCGCCTGGAGAAAGTGAATGCTTTATTGCTTGTGATGGTAGGTAGGTGTGTTACAGTTTGTTGTAGCTGACTGTGAATTCCATACGGGAAGTTCAGAGAAGCATTTTGGCTGGGTGAATGTTGCATTTCAACTGCTGGGAAATGCAGTCATCAAAAGAAACTTTAATAGAAGATTTACTTTTAATAGGAGATGAGGCAGCGATTAGAACTATCCTCTCTTTGCTTATTTTCTTAAGGAGTCAAGGTTTACAGTGTTACAGTGTGTCTCTCTCTCCATTCCTGGCAAAGCTGTAAAGATCTCAACGATGTTAAATTCCTGGGAATAGGTGTTCAGAAAGCGTGCTTGAATTGGTTCAGGAAAAGGCTGCAGCACAATCATAGAGACCAGAGATTTTGTAACCAGGAGGTGTTTACCTTGATATTTGGTAGAAATGGATGCAGGTAAAATGTTTTCCTTACTCTGGGCATTGCTGACTGTTTCAGTGTGCTGGGACCTTGCTGGTTTTGGACAACTGCAAGGAACTGCTGCACAACTGTGATTAATACTAGCAGTTGATGCTGTGAGATGTTTTAGGCTGGCCGCATTAAAACCACCCGTGCATGCTTGACTCAGGCCCCAAGAAATGCTCTTGGACTTCTCAGTGCTGGACAGGAATTGCTGTCCTCAGCTGGAGAAGCAGCTGCCCTTCTGGACAGTTGTAACTCTGGATGCGGGTGTAGAAAGGTCTGTTTTGGTTGGAGAGATCAAACTGTGTGTACGTTTGGTGTTGGTTGTCAGGTTCATGATTGATTTGGGGCATTGTTATACTGGCAGTAACAATGAAGGCATTGTCACCACTAACATTTTCACTTTCCTGTGTTGCTGTGGTGCTTGTTTAATTATTTTTGCAAAAGCGGTCAGTTATGGGAACCTTTTCATGTACAAACCGTGGGGAAGATGGGAATCTCTTGTTAAGAGTTACGTATGTTTGTCGTTCCCATGAGCGATGGTAATGATGAAAACTTTCAAAATCGGTTCATTGGCGTTGGCAGTCGGTATCTACTGGGGATCTATTATACTTCTCAGAATCACTTCCCCCAGTTGAGGCAGTTCTGCTGTTTGGTTTTTGTTTGTATTATGTATTTACTGGAAGGAGAGTGCTATTGTGTGTGTTTTTGAGGGCGATTACAAACATAAAATAGATTCTCTTGAGAATGCTTTGTCTACGCTCATCACAATCGGTAATTGTTTTGTGTTGTGTAAGACTTTGCATGCTGTGCTTCTTACTTGGCAGCGTGTATGTGTGTGAACTTCAGCGTGGATTCCCACCTCCAACCTTGATTATTGATGTTTTAAAGGTGAATCCTAGAACAAAGCATTAAACTTCTCTGAACTCCTGTATCGCTACATGATGAACGTTTGCAGGATTAAGGCCAATTTTTCAGCCATTTTGGAAACGAAGTTTGCTGCATATTAATGGATGTCTTCTCTTAGTAGAAGCTGGATGAGGTAGTTCTCAAAAAATTCCAAAAAAAAAAACCCAATTGCTTTCCGCATGGAAGCGGATTAAAATAGTTTTGTGCGAGGTGAGTGACATCTTTTTGTGCCAAGTCTGCTTGCAGTGGTCATTCCAAAATGCCAAGGGAAAAGGAATCCATAACCTTCATGGATCCTATTAGCAGAGTGCCCTGAGGTAGAGATGGGCAAGGTGTGTGGAAAAAATGAGGCTTCTGTCGAACGTTTTCTTTGTAGGTCACTTATTGTAGTTGAAATTACAGGGAGCATAAGAACAAGCAGCCTATTAGCAAAGCCATGAAAACAAACCATTTGCCACTTCTAACAAATGTCGGACAAAAATATGCTGCAAATTTTAAAAATAAGTGAAGACTTGGCGAAAAGTAAGACCCGGGTTTATCTGCATTTCATCAGGTACATGGCGTCCTGGAACGTAGCCCACTGGCAAAAACATGGGGAGTGTTATCCTTTGCAGCACTGGGAATGTTCTTTGCTGAATTTGGCGCCAATGACGAGCTTTGCTTGTTAGCTGAAGTTCACACAGACTCCTTGCCAGGCCTGCCCAGAATGCTGTCTCCTCTGACTTCCTGTGGTCTTGCATAATATTTCCTTGCTTCTTGTATAACTGCGGCTTGATCT
This sequence comes from Eurypyga helias, assembly GCF_000690775.1. Lineage (NCBI taxonomy): Eukaryota > Metazoa > Chordata > Aves > Eurypygiformes > Eurypygidae > Eurypyga > Eurypyga helias. The sequence continues at coordinate 33,820 of NW_010229737.1, read as the reverse complement.
GGTCACTGCCCGGTTTAGACGGTGACTTTTTAAAAGGCCAGTCCCGCAAGCGTGAGGGTGAGCCACGACAGTGGCAGGAGATGTCCTGGCGGTGACACCAATGGAAGCATCCTCCCACGGGGAAACCGCCGGCAGCGGGGGCGTACGTCAAGGCTGACGTGTTTGAAGGCAATGAAGTTGACTGCCGCGGCCTCGTGTCGAGATAGGCGCGAGGCACAACTTCAGATGGACGGTGCCTTTGGAACACGCACCGCTGTTGCTCTGATTTCTGTAGCAAATATAGAGAGGGCGAGGCAGCACTGCGAGCGATGTATCGATGAATGAGCGTGTCTTGAGAGCACTGTGAAATTCTAATTATTGCTAGTAGTCACTCAGTTAAAACTCCTTACATTTGCCTTGAAAATGTGTTCCAGGTATCCTGAGTATTAATTTTAAGACAAGGATAGCAGGTCAAAGTATTTAAGAAAATCTTATTTCCATTCTGGTGATTTTTAATGCTTCCACCCAAGTTGTTTCTGCAATTGTCTGCTGTTAAAATATGCATTAATTTAGCATTACTGTTGAAGGGAACGTATTTATTAATGTTTACCGTTTGTTAGCCTGGATTATTTGTATGTATGTTTTGGAAGTGAATGTCATAGCAGTCCGTGCCATGTAACTGCATCGATACTGGTTACTTTTTAAATATGTGTTCGTGCATGTATTTATACGTGTAACACTGGGTGTAATTAAAGCTTTGTGTAACTCCTTTTCAGAAGGACTCTTCTAACGGGACACTTTTGAGGACCCTCTTTCTAAATGCAATTTTCGAACTGTTATGTTCTTTGGCAAATCCTGTTTCTGGAATAGTTTTGAAAAGCTGAAGAACAAAGATTAGTGTGTTTGTAAACTTACTCAGTAGACTTCACCGATTTGTGTGTTACGGTTCTCCAGTCTTGTATGATCTTCCAGTTAAATGCTGTCTGCTGTGAAGAAACAGAAGATTGATTTTAAGGAAAAGCATTAGAATAGACTTAGTCATCAGTGTTATGCAAAATTTTGTTTAAATCATCTCTTCCATGAATTCAGGTTATCCAGTTGTCATAGTAACCTTGACATCGAAAAGTTCATGCTGCCCACACATGACTTCTTGCAACATTGTCTATTAATGTGATTAATTTCGTGGAAAATACACTTTTACTGGTTAATGTTTGTTATGAGGCAGTTTTTGTGGTCATCTGGAAGTAGTTCAATACCTTGTGTTCTCAGGATCAACAGTTTAATGACTACAGTCTAGCTAATGTAACAGTCGGGGAACTGTAAAAGTAACACAATGGTGGTATTGCTGACATCTAGCAGACCATTTTGGATGGTAGTGTGAGCACCAACACTTTGGCATGTATTAAATATAATGCATTATTGGCAGATGGATGCAAAGCCGGAGTTCATAGCGCGGCTTGCTTGTACAGCTCTAGCGCATGGATGCTGAGGTTCATCTCAACATGTTTTTGCCAGTGACGGAGAAGCGACTCTGTGTGCCAGTATCAGGTTTGCTTCTCACTGGTGGCTTTGGAGTCCTGACTAAGCCATACAAATCCAAATTGCATGCTAGAAGTAGACTGATGCTGGGTTGGCCCTAAGATTGAGGAAGGAGCGAAAGAATAACAGAAGGTGTAGGGTTGAACATTGCTTAGCCAGCTAGAGAACACAGCTCTTGGTTAGTGAAGAGGGATTTCCCCTCTAAATGGAAGCAGCTAGAAATGTTGGGACCTGACAGTGTTTCTTTAAAAAAAAACAAACAAACAAACAAAAAAAAAACCACCAACAAAAAACCTCTGGTAAATCATCTGAGCAGTTTTAAAAGATGTAAGAAAAAATGTTTTGGCTTATAAAGTCACAGAGTTGGAACTTGATTCAGCGTGTAGAATAAAGAGGTTTAGAAACTCGTGGTCAAAATTCATGGGCTCAGCCACAGTAAAGAATTGCAAGCCTCAATTTCTAACTGATCTGTAGTGATGCTCAAGAGTGACACGTGCTCTCTGAATCCGAGCGTAGCTGTGTGTCAGAGAGGTCTACAGTCGGATGGTCATGTTCTTCCAGGATTTCTTGTTTTATTTTCTTAGTCGTGTTAGCAATGTGCAAATGGGACTGCCGGAGATTGAAGGGTTTCATCCTCAGCTGCCCAGGCAGACGCATACCTGCTGCATTCAGTGGGAGGTTTGTCTGAATAAACAGCTCGGGATTGTGCACTTGTATACATCTCTAAATATGGATCTCGGTCAAGTAAACAAGCTCGTAGCTGTACGCAGTAATCTACTTTCAGAGGTGGGGAACAGCCCGTGTCACTTGTGTGGCGAAGTACACAGCCACGTCTCGAGCCTCACGCACGCTCGTGTTAAGGACCCCGATCGCCCATCCACATGCGTCTCGCCACAGGAGGGGAGCGATAGATATCTCTCGGGGGTACAGCAGCTTCCGTCACTCAGCTTTTGGTGCGGTGAGATACCGCTCTCCTTTCAAAGACATGTTGGGGCAGATACGCGCTTTCAAAATGCCTGTGCTCGCAGATAAAGGCAGAAGGGAGCAGCTTGCCTCACGCTGGGTGTTTGCGGCCCTACATGCCTGCCCCTTCGTGAAGCTGGTGATCATGCTCAGTGTTTCTCAGGCTGAACTTTTACAGGAGCAAAAATAAACATCTCCTGCAGAAGAGACTGTGTAAAGACTGGAAACACCAAAACCAGGGTTATGCTTATGCTGCCAAGAAGCATGAGAGCATGTTTCATGAACTGCATTCTGCAGCTGGCAAAGTGGGCGGCATCCGTAAACCACTTCATAGGTGTTGCGCAGAGGGGAACGGGACATACTTCTGTCTTTATTTAGACACGCCTCACAGGGGTATCACAGTTGAGAAAGAATTGCTGATATTTATTTTATGTTCTTCTTATCATTTTAACTTTTTTAACGAGCTTGCCCAGAGGCTGTAGTCTGTCAGCAGGGAAAGCCAAACTTGCGATGTCGCTGCAAAGCGTGCCACGTCTCGTGCAATAGTGTGACTTGTATGCTGTAATTAGGGAGCTGCGCACATGAGGGAATGCTGTAGGTGTGTAATAACAATTTTATTGTATACAATAAAATCCGGTCTTGCTAAGTACCGAGGAGCTCAGTAGCTTCTCCTGCTGTCTGAGGTAGTAATGCAGTATACTTGGCCTCTTAGAGGATAGGTCTTGGTAACAACCATTAGTACATTTGCGTGTTTAAATATACTTGAAAAGCTTACATGGATGTGGTTTGAAAAAGTGAAATGAAAGAACTGTAAAATTAATGTTAAAACCTAGCATATGCTCCGGTGAGGAAGTGTAGTCTCAGCCACGCTACAGAAATTAGAGATCTGAAAAGCGCTCTGGTTGTCAGATCTGCCAGATCAAGCAGAAGCGAACAGTAAACATTAGTGTTGCTTATGGTGCATTGTTTTTTGTTTGCATCTTTAAAAGCACTAGGGGATGAAACACACTTTTTCAAAATGTCAGCAAAGAAGTCATCATTCTTTCTGGGACATCTTACACAGTTTTCACACTTTGTTTTCTCTAAACAACAAAAAGATGTATTTCTGTTTCCTTTAATAAGTAAGGACAGGAACGTTTTTGAAACAAAGGCAAAGAAAAGCTGCATGCAGTGTAAGCTTTACGGAGGATGAGAAGGACGCTTCCATAGTGCTGGGGCTAGTGCTCCTGCAGGCTTGGTGGGGCTGTTTTTTTGGGTGGAGGTGGCGTATGTAGCATCAAGGCTGCCAGGGGCTGGGAAGGGACAAGGGGGTTCTGTTTTTTTCAGGAATTTCTCCTGATGGCTGCCGTAGGTTACCTGCTGCACGACAGGACCATGAGCTGTGAACAAAGCTGCTGAGCAGTTTCAGCTCCGACTGTCATGCTGGTTTACCACAGCGTGTAGTTTCAAAGGGTTTTGGTGAGGCTTGGGTATATCAGTCATCAAGAGCATCTGTAGCCACCAGATATTTGACTGAACTGACCTTCTCAGGGATGGTGAAGGTCTGTGGACAAACATGTGGAGGCTGGGAGAATGTTTTGGGGAAGCATGGCTCAGCTTTCTGTGTCCTCTAGGTGTCTGCTGGTCAAAATGGGCTGATAGGAAGATGCTGGACTACACCACCCTCTCACCTGGCCCATCAGAGCTGTTCTTGTGTATTCCTCTGTACACAAGGATACCCCAAGAGGGTAGAAAGGGTTGAAGAAGGGGCACATCAACTTTACTTTTGTTCTGTTGAAATTGCCAACAAAAGCCTCTCCTGCTGATTTCAGTGGCCATCTGTACTTTTTGAGCAGACATCCCCATCATTTGCATATCTATCACTAATATGTCAATGAATCAACTTTTTAGTGTGATGGGCTCATACGAAAGAGGTATTTTTGTTGCTTCTGCCGTGCTTGTTTTGCAGGAAAATAAAACATTTGCCACTAGCAACCATAATTGATCCATACCAGTTATTGCCCCTTTTCTGCAAATGGCATGCATTTTTTCCACAGCAAACCACATTTTCAATACCCTTGGCACAATTCTAGCCTTGGCCTAACACTGGGGGATTACAGGGACAGGATACTAGCCATGGCTAGCATCAGCTCCTGAGGAACTGGGGCATCATTAGGGTGCAGAGTTACAGCCTTGGAAAGCAGAGAAAACAGCATTTACAGCTCTTTGAAATTCTTGTTTTAGGGATTGAATAAGAATCATGAACAAACAAAATTTCTGTAGGCATTACAGGGACCCTGTTAACTTTTGCAGTAATTATTGAACTCCTTTCTTGTTGATTAAAAATTGGTGCTCTCATTTGTTGCTGTTCGCCCAATGGAGTGAAATGCTTGGTAACAAATTGCAGCATGAGGAAATAGTAACGTAGTCTATTTCAAGCAACATTTGAATACTGGAAACAAGTAAAATGAAAGGTGAAGGTTAATGATTTAATAATAAGGTCCCCAGGACAGTGCCTTATGTATGGAAGGCAGTAATTTGCATTTGCTTCCTGTAGGGTGACTTTACTGAGGCACTGAGGGCATTTAGCATATGCCAGTGCTGAGACTCTTCTGTGCATCTGTTATTATTTGGAGAGTGTAAAGTCTGTGATGGAGATGTGTAGGGTTTTGCAGGAGGAGAAGTGAGGCACTGACAGGCAGGAGAGCGGTGGTGTAGGCAGGGAGTGATGAGGAGGGAGGAGGTGGTGATGTGTGCTCCAAAAAGCTGGGGGTGCACCAGGGTAGCTAATGTGGGGAAATGGGCTCTGTTTGAGAGGGATGTTTATGTACTAGATAGAGTTGCATGTACAGCAAATAGCCTTAAATATATCTTATGGTTACCACTACTTATATACAAAGCAAAACCATAATTACAGTGCTGTTCATGTTTTTTTTTTTTTTGAACGTCATCGTGTGCCAAACAACTTCTGGATGTTTGTAGAGCACGGTAATGTCAAAGATCACCCGGGTGTGAAAAGGATACATTTACGGGTACCCACTATATTCACAAACCCAGATGAAGCTAAATTCTCATTCACATTGTGTTGTGAAGGCTTTAACCTTCAAGTGCTTGACGACAGCTTCTGCAGCACCTCTATGCCCACAGCAGATGTTGTGGGGGGTGGCTTGCTGGAGAAGGGGCAACTGGTGGAGCAAGAGACTGGTGTCCTCAGGCCCTTCAACTTTTCCCTGATCCTGGTTGGGCTGTGCAGTACGTGCAACAGCATTGTTAACGTCCCTTTGTTCTTCCCCAGTGTTGTATGAACAGCTTGCGGCAGAAAAATCTCTTTAAATTGGGTTTGCTGATGATGACAGTGTCTTGTGAAACTCAATAGTTTCTCTTTGCTTTTTCAGTCGAGCTGGTAGCTCCAGCTGGAAAAAACTCCAGTATACTCGCCCTTTTCTTTTTTTGAAGTGTCTCAAAAAGTTCAAGGGATTTTTAATTGGTCAATTGCAGACAGTTTTAGAACAACACATCCTAACTGCAGTTGGAATGATGATTTCCTAGACAGTTCAGCACATTCAACATTCACCGCCCTTCCTCTCCTACCACCGTCCCTGCTGTTAGTTTTAAGATAAATTACGGACCTGGAATAGCACACAGGTCAGATGCCTGGCGTAAGAGCCGAAGGCGTCAGCTTTGGCAGAGTGGCCAAGCTCCCAGCACTGACTGTACATCCCCAGGATTCCTCCAGGTTAGCTGTAGGGTGATGAACTTGCTCCTCCAGTCCAACCTGAAGAACTCACAATCTCAAATTACTGAAATTATGCATTGGACCTCTAGTCAGGGGGAAAAAAGAAATCAGACCCACCCCCAAATCCCTTTGTAAGGCATAATAATAGATCACTAATAGTTTTAATATATTAGGAAAAATTCTGATTTTTAGTGATAAAATATTTATATATTTGCAATACAAGGTTTGTTTTGTCATCTTGCATAACAGATTTTAAAGCATGTAGGAAGCGCTGACTTTTGCAGACGCAAGTAAAGAAACCAATTGAAAATGTGGAGGTTTTTGTGCTTTTGCCTGCCCTGCTTATGCCTTGTTCAATACTAATGGGACTGCAGGGGATGTGAATGGCCACAGCACTTTTGCTGTTATATGAAAACTAAGTCTGGGGAACTCGGTGTTTATTACGCACAGTGAGCCTCTGGGAAAGCTTCAACCTTTGACCTCTGTAGTGGGTTATGACAAGGAAGAATCGTAAGAGCTTGATTTAGATCCATATGTGGAAAGCTGGTTAAAAATATTCCACTACCATGTTCTTCCTCCTCCCCCCACCCCATCTCTTTAAAGGTCCTCTTAAAATACATGCTCTGTGTCTTCATTTTTATCATTACTTTGGGAGCCCTGTAGCCAAGCCTGCTTGTAAGGAAATGATTAAATTATATTCATGTTTGTGCTTTTAAATTGCCTTGGTGGTAGTCCAAGAAGTATTTTCTTGCTCTTCCAAATTTCCACGCGCTTTCATATTAATCTGTTTTCATCAGTGTGACCTGCCCCAGCAGTAAAAATTGTTTGTAATTGGCATGTAATGATTGCTAGAGGAACATAAAAACTAAACTAAATTTATCTCAGGCTTTTAAAAAGCTTATTCTGAGAAAAATAAAGTTTTTATTAGAAAATGAAATGGCATTTGACAGTATCAATGGGTAATTTGTCATGAAACTGAATAGTCATTAAAGAAATTATGGTAGCAGAACTCTTTTATTTTGCTTTTACAAAGTGGAATATTATTTCTTTGAAATACTTTGTCACTAACTTTTAATTTTGCATTATATATTAATAAATGTTTATGCTTGGGTGGTGGTGGAAATTTCAGACTGAACAATCCATAATTACATTATTTGTTGCCTTTGAGAAAGAACCCTTTTATGTGGTCGGTATATCACAAATTAAAACGTTCCCAAATATCTAGAATTAAAGCATCTTTTTTCTTTCTTTCCTCCCTCCCTTTTTTTATTTTTTTTTTAAATGATGGCCCAGACAGCTTTTGAAGCAAGCCAGAACATTTGGCTGTCAGTTCAGACTTCGAAATTCTGTTTTGCTAATATGGCTCTTTTATTGAGTAAAGGTGAAAAGACATTTAATGCAAGAATAGAAGTGACTTTATTACTTGAGGGAATGCCTATTACTATTGACTATTTGTTGCATTTTTAGAGCAGCTGATAATATTTTGTTGTTTGTCTTGCAAAATTGTTTGTAATCAAAGCCATTATACTATTGCTTAAATGGAAGGGCTACCATTTGCCCAGAACAGCTCTGTAGTTACATTAGCTTCTGTAAATAAGTTTATTTTAGATGAAAGTTACAAAGCAATCTGTTTACCTCTACTGAAGTAAGTAGAATAGCTGAAAACATGCCTCAAAAAAGGATGAAGAGCATTGGAGCAACATAACATCCTCCGAGGGTGCCTTATGCATATTTAGTATTTGAATCAAACACAACTTCCCTGTGGTTTTGTGGTCTTAAGAAAACTGGAGGGAAGGAAGATGCTATTTCGCTTTTCACCTGACTGAAATGGAGTAATTTTCTTGTTTAAAATATTGATTCTCCCTGATCACCCTGACATGTTTGTGGAGGCAGGTAGGACTGAATAGGGAAAAAAATATGAAATATGAAAATAGAAAACCTCCCATTAACTGTGCGGGTAGCATAAAAGCATTAGCATGCACTCTATTCTTTAGAAACGCATTGGTTAGATACGGAGGTTTCAGTACCACGTATGCTGAAAATGTGGTCTAAGAGCTTTAATTTACCTTCGTCTGTCGATGTTAATGGACAGACCAAGTGCTGGAGCTGTGTAAAACAAATCTGTTTTCCTTTTGTCTGCTGTGCCAGATAATGAAATAAAAGCTAAATTATCACTGATAAAAGTAATTTGCAGAAAAAGCAATGATAAAAATATAACAGCAGAGCTTGCCATTAGTGGTTTAAATGGGTAATGTTTGTAACCTACTTCTGCCCTCTGTTTTTTATTGTCTTCCCCCCTTCCCCGTGTTAGCAAGGGCCTTTTCAGCAGGGGCTTAGAGCAATAAAATTGTGGGTATGCTAAATCCTGGCAGGGGTAACTTTCTGAAGGATAACTACTGTACTGTACTGTACTACAGTGTTGCCAAGTCAAAGCATGTACACTGATTGGAGTGCAGTTATCAGTGTAATTTTATCCATCCTAACTTAGGCATGTATTTGCTAATGACAAAAACTTACTGTGAGTTATACAGTATTTACTGTGAAAGCCTTAGTTCTTGGAGTCGGGTTTAGGTGAGACTCATACTTTCCTTTCTGTCTTTCTGTATGTCTCCTTTTTTTATTTTTTTTGCCTCAAGATAGAGGAGGTTGAAGTCATGTCCCAGTTGCCCACAAAAACTCAGAAATGGGAGGATTTCTGAGCCCTGTGTGCTTGTGTGTGCACAGTGGTTCTGTGTGCGCATATAAATACACACACACCTGCACAAACATTTAAATCTTATAATTTCCCTGCAAACCAGCCTTATCTCTCTTGAATTTGAGTCATCTTTTTTTAAAAAATGCTTAGTATTCCGTTGATTTTTATGATGGGAAGCCAGAGCCTGGAGTAAAACATTAGCCGTAGGGTACTTGAAGGATGATGGGTTTCTTGTAAGAGCTGGACACGCTGATTTGGTACCTCTGTAGTTCGTAAAAGTGTTTATTTAAAGACATTCAGTTGTGAATGACTGAATAGGGAACAACTGCTAAGCTCTAGCTGCAGTACCTAAGAGTATCCTGTGTTTGCAGCTTGGACACTGCTGTACAGTGCTTGCCAGTTTGCAAATGTCAAGGACAGTTACCCTCTCACATTCCTAAACGGTTTGCCTCTGACCATCCTTCAAAAAACCTGCCCTTTCTCCAGCTATTGCTGCCAGCTGCTGTTTTGCTGTGTGGCTGCGATGGCTGTAATCCTAGGGAAGCCTTGGCCTTGCTGGTCCAAGCGATCCAGTAAGGCACAGGAACCCCCTCTCCTTGCCTCCAAAAATAAGACAAGGGCACCCTGAAATCTGGCGGAACTCTTTTCGGGTGTGTGTCTGTGCAAAGTATCAGTTAGAGCACATGGTCTTGCTGCTGCTGGCCAGACAATTTCTTACAGGCACAGGCTCCCGTGAGGTGCAAAGCTGCTACTGTTTTAATATTGTGCATTAATATCTTGATTTTTATGTGTAATGAGGAGAAACTATCACATGTATGAACTTTTTAAAGTACTTCTAGCTGACAAAGCTTCTTTGTGTTCATCTTATAAGTGATACAGGTCTGTATTGTTCTGAAGTGCTTTAATATTTATTGTGGCTGAACACTGTTGTTAGAAGAATATAATGTTATAATACTTTGAGCTTTGCTTCTGTATGATGTCCCTCCTGTGTGATGTCCTGCTTTAGTCTCTGTGCAGCTTCATGTGTTTAGAAAAACAGACGTGCTGTTAAAAATGTGTTTATAGTAGAACAAATGATCAAACTCTTCTTTTGCAGTACTGTTCAATAGGTTAAAATTGCCTTCAAAGATGCATTTTTAGTGGCATAATAATTAGCTACCAATATAATGGAATCATGCCATAATGGAAGAAAACCTGAATTTTAGTTGACTGATATAACCCCAAATTTATGGCAATAACCTGAAGCCATGGTGGCAGAGGTCTGCTTGCCAGTGTAGAGTAGTAGCTGTACTCTGGCTTTTAACAGGCAGGCAGGATGTGATGCGCAAGCCGACTCTGTTCATGGTGTGTTAAACACAACTTCAGTGAAGTAAGACTTTGAGTAACATCAAATCCCTGTCCCCACAGCTGGATAGCAAAGCACTCGGGTGCGTTGGCCCCCTGTTTATGTACCAGTTAACAAAAATATCAGAGAGCAAAATAGAGGAGCAAAACTGATGCTCATTTAGAGGCAACTCCAAGGTACAAGCAGAAGCAAGGGTAGCTCTGCCCTTTGTCATATCTACATATGTGTCTGTGACCTCCTGGGTACGAATGGATGTTGGACAAAACAATTGCACTGCGGAAAACGGTCCCCTGATGACAGAGTGAAATAGAGGAGTAGACCATGAAACTCCAGAAAACAGCAGCATGAAACACGGAGAATTTTAGGAAGATGGTGTGTCTGCTGAAAATTCAGTGTAAAATGCAAATGCACACTACCACAGAATTAAATCCTGCGAATGGCTGGCTTTAGACCAAGCTCTTGTATTTCCATCCATCTTTAGGGAGGAGGTTGCAGATGCTCAGCACCTCCTGGCCTTCAGTGTGATAGTTTGAGATAGAAGCACACTAGAAAACGAGCCATTTTAGGTAGTTTAGGAGAGCAGTCAGACCAGAGATAATGCAGGTAAGACCTGAGCTGTTTGGACAGACAGCCGTGCACAGTTTATTCAGGCCAGAAGTGGAAGAGACAGTAGAAAAGGCTTTTCAGTAAACCAGATTGTCACTGCTTGAAGGGAGAAATGTCCTCGTCATGAAAGCACGTACTGGTCTGAGGAGGACTAGGGGTGATCTTGAACGTGCAAGTGCTAGCAGGGGGTCACTGAGCAGATGGTCATGGGAGCTTGGCACAGGTGAGGATGGTGCAAGTTGGTGGGCAGAAGCGTGGGGAAAATATTTGAGTGAACAGAGATCCTGATGTAAGATTTATTCTAGATTTTTTTTAGGACTGAGTTATATTTGCACATTTCTAGTCATATATGTTTATATGAAGGTACTGCTTAACAGAGGGTGTTGCTTGGGGTTTTTTTTCATCCTGAAAATGTTCAGCCATTTTCATCTTTTCGGTAAAGTTTTTATGCAGTAACTCCTTCTTTATCCTTGTGGGGATGAGAAGTGATTCCTTCTTTAAGACTAAGAGACATTCTGATCTACTAAGCCTTGACAAATCAGGCTGATAAAGCTACTGGGCAGGCTGGGCCTTTTTGTTCTTAGAAGTGTTGTTCATGGAGTTAAACAGAATTAATCTTTGTCCTTCTGCTTCTCAAAGCTTGGTTAATTAAGCTGATCAGTGCTTTCATAACTGGGGCTTAAGAGAGTGCAGATGTTCATGTATTTCAGACACACTTGCACATTTCGCCATTTGTGAAGCAAGACACTTAGAGTGAAAAGTTCTCCACTTCTCTCTTTATCTAATTCTAGGTCTAGAAATATTTTCCATGATCTTGAAGTCTTTCTACACCCATGGGATTTTTTCTTTGGTTGTCTGCTTTCCCTTTCCTTTCCCTAAATCTGCTGACGGCACTCCCAAATCTTTCTCCCATTTTCTTAATTGTGTTATCTACTTCCTCCAGAGATGGCTTGATAAAAATCTAGTTTCCAGTTCTCTCTATGCTTTGGGCTTCTATGTGGTAGAGAACATCATTTAATGAAGCTCTGTTAGTGGCTGTCCTTGCTTTCCTTAAAGTGGTATCCATTTTGAATGGTCCTCAATAATTTTATTATTTTTTCTATCATGAAGTACAATTTTACTGAGACATCAGAATTTCTATATCATAACCCAGCTAGGCATTCATTATTTCTTGGTCTAAGAAATTGTGTGAAATTTTCATTGCTTTTTGTAACAGACTTGTAGAAAGGGTTACTTTTTCCATGTTGAGACCTTGTTTTGTTTGAAATTCCCACAAAACTGCTGTTGCTACCTACTGTCTTTTTAAAATCGTTATCCTCCTCTCTCGGCAGCCAAGTAGTAGAACTAATGGAAATTTGGATGTTCCTTCCCATGCCAGAAAGTGACTGCCTACTAGTAGCTGATCTGGTGTAAGGAGGGTGACATCCCAGGAGAATGTGAGAGCAAAGTATTTCCTGTTTATTGGCATTGACACGGGACAGAAAACCATAAAACTTCTTTGAAGAGCTGTGTCCTGATCTCCCACCCGTGCGAGTCAGGGTAACTCCATTTAAGTTAATGGGAGATGAGAACTGGTCCTGAGGACAGACGCGTGTCCTTGCGGAGAGGAGACTGTCTTTCGCAGTTGCAGGCTAGTCCTTCATCTTGGACTCCCTGGTGTCCCCATTGTGTCTTCTTTTGTACCACAGGTGCCATTGTTTGAATGGAGTTTTGGATGGCTTTTGCAGTCGTCCGCGTGCTTGGGTTCCCTGTCTGCATGTGGGGGCGAGTGTTAATGCTGGATCCCTGCTCTGGGCTGGAGTCCAATGGGACAGGCATGGGACAACCCGCTTCCCACGTCAAAGATGTTTTTCCCAGTCGTTTTGTTGCTGTTTTGATTTTAACGCTGAAATGAGGAAGTGAGGAGTTTAACATTCCAAGATGATAATTTAAATAGCTACAGCTCCCAAAAACATGGGCAAGACATGTTTTGAGACTGGCTGTGCAAAGCTGTTGGGAGGCAACCCTCCATCAGAGGGGGTGTGTGTGTTCATGCCAGGCTGAGTGCTGTGATGGTGAGGACTGGTGAACAGCGTAGCTCTAAAAACCACCTAAGTTAACGACCTGCCATGTCTGGTACCTACCTAAGGCAGGAGGAGAAAAAGCATTCACCAGGGTAGACACAAACACTGTATTTTCTGGGAACTGGGCCAGTGGTATGAGGGTGTTTGTGTGTGGGGTATCTTTTCTCCCCAAGCCCCCTAGCTTATCTTGCTGGTTTCTGTGTCTTTCCTCTCCCCTCTGGCCAGACTCCAGTTTGTAATTCTGCATTCTTTCCTACTCAGCCTGAAATTTTCTCACGTTAAATGTTTGTTTCGAATTTGCACCTTGTTTCTGCACAGAACAGCTCAGTGATGCAAGACCTGCTGTTTAGGAGATTTTTCAGCATATAAAATAGAGGCTGAAAGTCAAGTGGTATTGGTTTGGCACGCCTATATGCCCAAAATATCTTCAGACCGATAAAAATAGGCAATAAGAAATGAATTCTTACATAGGGAAAACAAAATCTGTGCAAATATTTTGACAGTGAAGGTGACTGACCACCTGTAGAGCAGCCTACTAAATGTTACAGTGGGTTGTTCTTCATCCCTGAAAGTTGCTTACATTGTCCAGATTGTTCTTTTAAAAAAAGTCTCAGATTCAATGTGTATTAATTCCAGTGAATCCTGCAACCTCTGATCTACAGGTCAGGCAAGTTGTTGGCATTCTTCTTCCTTCCTGGGCTGAGGGGGTTTGACACTCTCGTTCGTCCTCCTCCCAGGGCTGTTAGTAAGCCAGAGCTTCAGGGAAACAGGTATTCCTTCAGATTTTAATAAAACATTCTATAATCATAGTGAATAAAACGCCTGTGTCTGCAGAGGCATGGGTCTACTCCATACACCCACTCTGATTTGAAGCTTAAATGAAAATATGGTAGATCAGTGGACTTTCCCATTTGTTGTCACACTGTGGGTCAGTTTTACTCACTGTGCTTTTAAAGGGTAAAATTTTTCCAGCTTTTGTTGGTTAAAGCTAAACAACCTCTTCTCAGCTGTGGCAAACATTTAGTGCTAGATAATAAAGTGCTTTTTAGAATCAATGATGGAAGTCATCTGTTTGATTCTTAGTGATCTGAGATAGTGGATGCCTCTATGTAGAAAAAATGTGGCTGAAATGCTCACGCTCAATGGGTTGGTTCTGCTAATAACTGTTGTTCTTTTAGAGCCTTTGGAGATTTTTTTTTTCCCAATGTTTTCAAGTTTTCTTCAAAAGACCAGTGGAGGGTCAACAGAAATTAGTGGAAGTCCATTACACATATGAGGAAACGATAATGAGAAGGGGGGAGGAGGGGGGAGGTTGATATTGGCAATTGTTACATACAGTCATGAATAAGATGTTTTGGGTTTTGTTAATTGAGAATAAAATTAATAGGATGTACATAAAGTGTATTCCTCTAAGGCTTGTTAGTGTATAAATGTGCCATTGACTAAAAACTGTTAAGTTGAAGTCATATTTGTGCGATTTAGACTGACTCCATTAGGTGTGCTATGCCTTGCTCTTTAATCATTGCTGCTGTTTTCCATATGCGTGGCATTATAAAGGTTTCTTAGTCTTTCATGCTACTGTGGAATAGATTTGGCTGTTCCAGTAGAAGAGTTAAATATTCGCGTTCTGTATTCTGTATGAAAGGACTGTTTTGGTTGTGTATCTTCCTGCTTGTGAAGGGATACAAACCTTTTTGTAACTCCTTTTGGCCATAGCAGCATGTTTTGCACAACTGTAGCGAACTATACTGGCACACAGCTACAAGGAACACCTTAACACAAGGAGTAACGTCACCTTTGGATTCTGCCTGTGTATCATCAGGGATACGTGGTGCTCTCTGGGCCTGCCTCATCCTTCTCCTGCAGTAGCATTTGAGGTAGGGTTGTGGTGCGGTTGTTTCTCGATGTGCCTTATCCTTGGGCTCTGTACCATCCCAGTTGTGTTTTCTAATAAGAAAATCATCAGTTTTGAAAGTGAGTGCAGATTGCTTTTTTTTCTTCTTTTTTTTCTTTTTTTTCTTTCTGCTTCCCCTGAGAAAGCAGTCATTTTTGGAACATTCCCTCAGTTCAGCTGATTAAGTTACTTGATTTAGGAATGAGCAAGAAGAATCAAAATTGCATTTTTTAAGAAGCGCTGTAGGGAGGCACAAGGTATGTTTACAAGAGAGTGCTAGTTATTGAGACTCTGCTTGGAACAGGTGAGAGCACCCTTGCCACTGCCTTGGGAAGTACCATCTGTTTTGTGTAACTTGTGACCTCTTCTGTGTGTACTGATACCACCGCATGTGTCGCAGTGTGCGTATCTTGGCCTGGCTCATTAGAAACTTGACTACTATCTGGCTAGAATCAATATAATGAGATATTGAGGTACTACACCCCAACAGATTCGAAGTTCTGATAGACACCCAAGACTCTGCCTGGTTGTAACATGGCCCTTGTTAAGAGAATGCAAGGGAGCTTATTAGTAAGCTGACACTTGTGAATTGTATTGAATTAAACAACAACAAAATAATCTAGCTTCTTTTCTGGAAGAACTGAGTTTTATCTACCTACTGTTGGCATAAACAGAATTCATTACTGTTCTTGGGCTCCTACCTCCTGCCTTCTTGGGGTGATGGAGCTGTGATGGAGGTGAGAATCAGGCCCAATATATGCTTATGTGCCTTGTTTGCTTAACTTTAAGGCGAATAAGAACTCCTGCAGGAATAATGGTAGAATACTGATGTGTTATCCATAGTTCTGAAGTAAAAAGCAGAAAATGCAGAGCAATGTGGCCACGTGAACTTGTCTTTGTGTATACACACCAAATGTTACCCAGTTTTGCGCCTTCCCATGTATCATCCATCAACTTTTGTGTAGTGTAACCATCCTCTGCCTGTCGATACACAGAAGTTTAAGGAGTTAGTGGGCAGTAGTAGGAAAGGAAACAAAGCAAGAAACACCGAAAGAGACAGACTGCGTGCAGTCATTTACTCTGTATTACAACACCGACTGCCCTTATATCAGTTGCCTTTGAAAGTTTGTGTTTAGCAAGTAATTATTCAGGGTGATGCGTCAGAAGAGCTAGCAGCCATTTCCCGCCAGAACCAAGCCTTAATTTTTAAAATATTTGAAATACTGCAGTTGAATGTGGAGAGGCCACAATTGTTTCCTTGAGTACCGGAGTTTCGACATCCCTCAGGCTTCTGCCACCGCGGTGGTGGGTGCTGAGAGGCAGGTCAGCAGTGAGAGCGTTCCTCAGGGCTTTGCCAGCAGCCCAAGGAGTCTTTGCCAGGAGCTGAAGGTGGGTATACAGAGAAAGGCATTGATTATTGCCCCCAAGTTACATCACTCCAGCCTCTGCTTTCAACTGTAAACTTAGAGGAATTGTCTAACTTCTAACTTGTTTCTGGCCAGGTAGCTGAAGTAGCCTGACCCTTTGGTTCAATCCTTTTCCCCTGTAGTAAGAGGAGAATGCAATTTACCCCTGCTCAAGCTACTAGTCTTTGATTTTTGTCAACTTAAACTAGTGACAGACTTGAATACTAATAAGAGATAAAAATGACAGCATGCAAAGTTTTCCCAATTCCAGTTTACCTGATGACTTAATTAAGAGAGCATGGACAATTAAAGAGCTACTCTATAAAATAACAGCCCCCCTGAAAAGAAAGCAGGGACTCGGAATGAGCTGTGTCCCAGGATGTTTGTACAGACAAAACTCACACTCCAGAGGGCAAAAAAATGTGGCCTGGCTCTCAGGATCTGCACTTGATCGTTGTTGCAGGAAGTGGAGGAAACTGTGTTACATGGAATGATCAAAATTTAGAGTGTCTGTATTGTTATTCTCAAGAATTATTATTCCCTGCTTGCCAAAGAAATGGCTGTTTAATCTGTCTTTCTGGTCATCCATCTTACTGTGAATGGCTACAAGTCGCCAAGAGACAGAGAGGCAGAAACCATTAACTTCCATCATAACCAAGCGCACATTAAAATGATTGAGGTCCAAAAAGCAGAGAAGGGTCAGCATTTCATGAAGATTTTATTGCAAGAGCTGTTTTCTTAACTTTATTATTAGAAGATTTGACACTTTGGAAAGACAAGGCATGGCTTATTAACAGGCAATGGCGCAAAGTAATTTTAATGTTCGTTTCGAGCGTTCTCTAAAGGAGAGAAAACATTTCCATTTTGAGTAGGAGCGTGCCACCGCTGCAGTCCTTAGAGCACCCAGCACAGACCCTGTGCTTGAAACCAAGTTACACAAGGGGGCTGAATTTCCCTTGTAGGTGCTCTGCTGTCTTGGGAGTAAGGGTGCTGTGGAAGGCTTCATCACAGAGCAGCCCGGAGCCTTAGAACTGCCTCTTTTTGTGTTCCCAAGGCAGAGGAGGCTTCACCTCCTCCAGCTTTTGCTCTGTTGGTAGCCTCACTGACTGCGATGGAGATGCCTGTGTGAGAGCATGGCCTCCACATCTTCAAGCTATCTGCTGATTTCAGAGCCCCACTTCATTATGGATTGGTTCTATAGCTCTTCCTTTGTCTTGCAGCTGATTTGTCTTAAATATTTTATTAGTTCTAACCATTGTTTTAATTGGTAGAATTAGCCCCCCCAAAAAATCACAGTGGAAATGCATTGTGGAGAGCCACTTGCTTCTATATTGATTTTTTAATTGTGGCAATATATTTACTTTATGATCCCTATAAATGTTCACTATCATTTATTTACCAGCAAGTACAATTTTAAATTTTGATTACTTTGCTCTTAAAGATATCTGAGTCGGCAAACAGAAAGCCTGGAGATGCATGAGAGAAGAAAGGTGGTGGCAAAGGTTTCTGTGGATGCTTGCAGACCTCTTACATGGCTCTGTATGGCGAAGATCTCTGCCTCTTTATGGCTTGCTGATCTCTTTTCAGGGGTTGGAGAACCTACAACATAACATATTGAAGGGTGGACCGTTTATTTTCCCTGTGTTGTTTTTATGTACTGAAATATTGTGGTGAAAATAGCTGGGTGGGGTGTAATTAATGTTTTCAAAGACCTTCCTTTGAAAAAGGCTTTTTTCCAGCCCTTGGTGGTCACCACCCATTTTCCTGTGCTGAGCGCGCCTCTCTCATTGTTCCTGCCCACAAAGGCCCGTTGTGTGAACCTGTCAGCAAATGTGCCAGCACAACGAGATAAAATGTTGTGGGATGTTGGTCTGAGCCTGCTCAAGAGCCAGGGTTTTCACCCACAAATGGGTTGGCGGGTATTGCCCAAGCAGCGTTAGATAGTAAAGCTTGGGATTTGTCAACGGTTTTCAGTGTGACTCTCAAGGGTTTACGGTTGAGTGGGTTTGAGGCTGAAGCGTAGGTACGCACACCGCTGATAGTAAAGTCATGTGATGGCAGTGTTTGTCCCTTAGGCTTGACATAAAACTTCATTGGAAAATTGTCCTCGCTTACCTGCAGTTGCACCATCTTGATAAATAACGCTGGCTGTGCTGTGGTATGGGCTGGGATGTGGGCAGTGCCCCATCCCAAAAACGAGGCTGGTTTTGAGTTTAACTTCTGGGGGCTCCCCCCCGGCCTGTGAATTGCACTTGGTTCACCTTTAGCTTTAACCCGCTGGTGAGGAGATAAAGCACATCCTTTGGTATGTGTTTTTTAGAGTAGGTAAATAGTTGGGTTATCTGAAAACAGATCTGAGCAATACCTGCTGAGCTTCTGAGCAACCATGTGCGTGGACCTCTAGGTGAGCTGTCAAAATTGACTGATGACTACAAGTAATGCCACACGATAAGGATCTGTAAGCGCTCAAACACAAGCCGTGGACACAGATCTCGGGTTGTGTGTTGTCATAACCTTATCCCTGCTGCTGCAGTGCAGTTCCAGCTCTAGCTGTGTTGCAGGGACTCTTTCTTGCATGTGTAGGTGAATACTATAGAGAAAAGCAGAGTGGTGCATTAATCACCTCCCCACCCCCTCCCAAAAAAAAAAAAAAACAAACCTGGCTGCTTTGCAAGCAAGTTGAGGTTGGCCAACGTTGAAACAGCCCTTTCTGTGGCATTGTTTACTGGGTCTGCTGGTGGGCTTTCTTAGTCTGCAGGTTATCTCTGCAGCTTGCCCTATCTTGACTGGTATCAAAGAGTTGATTGCCACAGGGAAGGAATCCATGAACCAGTATCTTGATGGAGCAGAGAAGCGCAAAACCAGTCCCAGGAAGACTGAGGTTAGATGGCTTTGTGCTCCTCTCACTGAGGTTTGAGCATGTGCTGGGCTGCTTGTTTCTCTCCAAAAGTCCTTATTTTTTGAGAAGACAGAAGTGCTTCACTGCTCTGTTTTAAGCGTGGGCTGCAGCAGCTTGACAAGGGTGATCCAGAGCTGTCTGGACCCTTTCTGTGACCGGCACTGGGGCCTGCTGAGCGTGCAGCGACCTGGAGCAGGAACCTGCTCTGCCTGAAAACTGGGCCGCAAGAGAAGTCTCTCTGCCATCTAGCCCTAGTGCAGGGAATGGATTTGAAAAGGCAAAAAGGCAATGCCTCTCTTCTTTAATTGCCTGGCATCTTCTACCTGTGACACGGGCCTCAGGCAGTTCCCCGGGGCTGTGCCTCGCCCCTGGAGCGACGTGATCGGCACATCCTCTGAGGTACCAGGCTCACGCTGGCGTGGTGACTGCCGGCTGGGCTGCGCTCACAGCATCGTAAAATAATCAGGGACCAGATTAATGGTTGCTGAAATCCTAATACTTATCTTTCTGGTTCAAGGTACTCATAAAACTAGAGGCAAAACTGGTGGAACATAAATCCTGTAGACGTTGTTTTGCTTACTGTGATTAAATTTATCAGACTCTGGTGACATACTGTGAACCTAAATGCTTTCAAAAAATACAAGCGCTCCTGCAGCCTCAGTAAGGTTTTCAACAGTGGACTCCCAGCATACTATTTAGTTGCTGGGACAACTTCAGTATTCACAGCGATACTTTAAACTGCAGGTGCAAAGTGGTGAGGGTTTTTAGTATATGAAAAAATGCTAGTGGTATAAGAATTTTAAAACTCTGTAGGTGTCATGCTTTTTGCCTCAGCACTGTCCTTTTTACAGAAATAAGTGCCAGGAATGGTCAGGGAAATAAACAAATACAAATTCAGTACAGCTTAATTATTAAGAGTAAAGGTACCGTCAGAACTTCAGGCACTGGAGAATTTAGTCTTACATGTGGTTTTAAAGGTCATATGGAATTCATCCTGTCTGAAGAGCTGATGTGTTCCTCATTGAAGAAAACACATCCCTGGCTCTCTTACTGTCAGCTGTGATGGTCTGAGGCTGACATGTACTTAGTGAATCATAAATACGCTCAAAGACACCAAAAGTTTGGTGTTCACTTGGATCTCATCTTTGGATACTCTGTCATACTAGCCAAGACCCTGTTGTTGTGCCAAGCATCCTTTGAAAAGGCCTAATGAGGGTGTAAACGAGTTCCTTGCCCTTAACACGAACTCTTCCCTCCCCTGTTCTGAGACACTCGTATTTCTCCTTTTCCTGACTCTCATCTAGCCTTTGGTTTGAAACTTGGAGGAAAGAATTGCATCACACCAATATGGCAGTAGGTGCTAAGCTTTACTGAACTAGCAGTGATTTGTTATTCAGCGGGTATGTACGGAAACACAAATCCCCCAGCGAAACCAAGGAGTCGGCGATGAGTTACTGTAAGTTTAAAGGAAGGGTGGAAGGTATTTCATTTCCTTATTTTTGTAATAGCCCTTTCTGTTAGTAGCTTTTCTTGTTACCTTCGAACTCTCATTTCCTCTATTAACGAATTCCCCATTTTGGCGTCGTTTGTGTTTGTTTTGTCTGTGTACTGGGTACCCTGTCTCAGTATTCAGCCATGCTGCTTCGGCCCCTGCCTGCCATGAACACCCCATGTATTTTCAAGCCTTTTTTTTTTTTTTTGTTTCCTCCATGCAAGCCTAACTCTGCATCCTCTCCCTTCCTATCGATCTTGCTGATGTGCTCCACCTGGGCATCCAGTGGTGTTACCGGAAAGAATGAAAACATCGGGCCTGTAACAGTGTCTTCTCAGGCTTCAGAAATAATTATTTTCACTGGAAAAGAGGTGTAAGGAGGGATCTGTGTGGCACTGCGTATGGGTTTCATTCACAGCTGTCGGAGTTTGGGCCGAGTTCCTGGCGAGTGAGTAAATTGCTGTTTGTAGCACTTTTTATTTACTGATGGTAACTTTTATTACTTTAAGGGAGGGGGCTTTCAAAAGCACAGCCTGCCATCCAGAACAAACTGCTTGTAAGGTAGGAGGGTTACAGATACTTTTTAAAGGAATTTTAAGGCTAAGTAAGCATGACTGCTGGCTGCTTGGTGCCTGTGCAAGCACGCCTCTGGGGCCGTCCCGCGGTGTGGTTCTGAGATAGCTGCGGAGTGCCTCACCGTCAGCGTCACTCCTGTTTAGATATTATCCTGGTTCACATCGTCTAGGGATTTGCCAAGCAGAAGGTAGAGCAAAATATAAACACACAGCAAAAAATGGATTTGCTGGTTTGAAATAAATCTAAGATAGTGCTGCCTGTTAAAATACTTATACTGAGTTTTTACTAGTTTGAATTGGAAAATCTTTTTTATGCTAAGCTTCTGATCACGTTTTTCATTTATCTCTGCTGTAAAATATTTTCTTATCTTTGCATCCTCAGAATGTATTTTTCTTGTTCTGCAAGGTAGCATTTGAAGCTTTTAAGTCATTCGAAATGAGCATTTGCTACAGAAATTTCATGAGACAGCTTAATTAACTGTGGATTCTTGACCTTTAAAGTGCTGGAACTAGAAACATTTAATAACCAGCCATTGGATATAAAGTAATACGCCTGTTGTTTTACTGGCCTGCATACATGGCAGTTTGAAGCAAAGTCCAAGGGTCGTCAAAATCATGAAGTAAACCCGAGCGAGTCAGTCTGAACTACGTATTCCACAGCGCTGTAGGGATGTGCCACGCCGTAGCTATGTACGAGTGAAGGCTACCAGGTAACACAGAAGGTATTTCTGTGCCAGGTGCGGATTGCGATTTGTCTAAAAGCTTCTGCGGTCTGGACCCGTGAGGTGGGAGCCTAATTCCGTGCCATTACGGTGCTGCTGAGTCTTGAACAAGCAAGTGTGTGTGTACACAAAGTGTCAGCCCACATGGACTTGTGAGCAGCCATACCCTGAGCAGAAGATTACTCTCTGGGCAGGTCCCCTCCGTCAGCTTAAAGGAGCCACCGATGTCCTTGGCAGAAGGGAGGATTGCTGGAGCTGACCACCCGTCACCGGCACCAGCTGAGTGGGTACCAGGGGCTCTCAGGGGGTAACTGCGTGCGGGAAGGACCGGGGAGATGTGTGGGTGGAGGTGGTGGGCAGGGGTTGCTGGTGGAGATGGAGCACTAGTAGGATTGAGACCTCAGGGAGGAGTGTATGGTCACAGCCAATGGAAGCGGCGTCAAAACGCCAGTCCGTCCCTCTCTGTTGAGCCAAGGAGGGTTGTGCGGGTGCCTGACCCTACCCCAGACCACTGAGCGAGGCTGTACACCTGTGTGTAGGCTCCTGTGCGGGAGTGGCCTGTTTGCCCCGCTGTTTGTGGGGCTGATCCCCGCTGTGTCTGGGCTGCAGGTACCTTCTGCGGTGGCAGGGCAGTGGCAGCAGCGCAGCCCCCGCCCTGGCCTGGCTGCCCCAGCGTGTCTCCCAGCTGCCGGAGTCCAGAGCCGTGGCAGCGGTGAGCACGGGCAAGACAGTCCATAACCCAACCGGAGAGTTTTGCAAAGTTATTTAGGCCGCAGCAGTTACATGGGGCTGCAGGATTTGCCAATGAGTTGCCGTGCCTGGAGTTTCCAGTCCTGCAGTAAGAGAGGCTTCGGGAAGCCAGATTATGATCTTCACCCCGGGCGCACGAGACCTGGGTCTGCAGGCATTCCCACCGACTTCGGTGAAGCTGTGTCGCAAGGGGCGGTCAGAGATGCGCAAGGGGATAGGAATCTGGCTCCTGGGATCCATGCGGGGCATTCCTACGCCACTTCGCGTGCTTCCGGCGGGTGGGAGCGTGTGCTGTTCCCGTGTGGGTGTACCTTTAGGTTTGTTGTTTGGGTTATTGGGACAAGCGTGGAGAGCTTTTGCTCCTACAAATCGGTGAGCTTCACATGAGAGGGCAAATACTTGCCAGTTGTTTGTCGTCTTTGCTCACATGTGTTGGCCCATAAATTCTATTTTCAGAGCGCAAACTAAACACGCGAGGAGGGAGTGGGAAATGATGTAAACAGCCATCCTGGGGGTACAGTGCCATGCTTGTGTTCTGTGGCAGTGAACTGCCTGCACCTCTTAACTCTTCCATTCCCTGAAGCCTGTGTGCAGCCCTGGAGCATCATCCAGCAGCCCTGGGAGAGTCCTTGCTGGGAAGCAGCGCCTTCCTTTTCCTTCTCCTGGCTTCCCAACCACTCCCTATGTAGCTGAGTCCTGGATGGAGTCCCCAGGCCTGTTCTTGAACTTGGTCACCCCGTTTCTGGGAGAGATTTGAGCTTTTCCATTCTTGTCATTTTATAGGGAATGGTCATGCTGCAATTGCAGTGTGAGGGTGCGTGTGTGGTTGAGCAGGGCCTTATCCTGCTGGATACTGGGACTCCTGAAGGAAGGGCTGTCGGGAAGCTCCCTGAAGGCTTCCCCTGCCGTACCTCTGGGCCTTACACCAGTGTAAGGTGGATTAATTCATGGTCGTTTGCCCCTCTCCCTCCCCTCTGCGTTTTTAACAGTCTGACACAGGTTGAGCGAGGTTTCTGCTTCTCCTTGCGTCACTTTCTCCAAGCAGTGACGCACACGTGTGCTCTTTTTGTGCCACATAAGTGGGTGGTTTATGTGCCGGGAGGGAATGATTCATAAATTAGCTGGAGCCTGGGCCTTTTCTCTATTGCCCTAATGATGTGCGAAGAGGATTGGGTGTCAGCCTTTCTTCCTGGCCTTCACACGGGCAGGTTGTTGAGCCGTTCCGATTTCACTCTCTAGCTGGGTGTCGTCCAGCCTCGCCTGGGGTGAAATGCTCACCCTGCGCACAAAATGGGGTGGCTGCAGGTGGGGTTAGTGGCCTGCCACCTGCAAATGAAAGCTGTGAAAATACCACTTTTTGCAGAATTCTGTCACTCGACTGCGCTGTTTGGAGGCTTTTGCAACCAGGAGGAGTAAGCGCAGAATGAGTGTTGTTGGCTTGGGTGTTCCCGGGAGAGACGGCAAGCCGGCGTAGGTGGGTGGCGTGGGGTGGGGGGAAGCTGCACGGGGGTGTTTTGGGCCTCGGTGTGCTTGTGCTGGGCTGGCTGCAACACCACTGCAGCTTGAGGGTGTGCTGAGCTAGGGAAGATGGGGAGCAAAATTGAGGTGCAGGAAGCTATAGGGGGAAGTGCTTAACAAGCAAATTTTTTGCTTATTTAAAACTATAACGGGTGAGCAAGAAAGCCTTTTGACAGCAACCAGGCGTGCTGATTCCCCCCCCTTGTTTTCTGATGTGAGAAAGCTCTGGTGCAGTGTGTAATGGACAACGATGTCTCTGCACGACGGTCAGGAGCAGTGCTGAGGGGCAGCGTCTGCAGCACAGAGGAAAGAAGTCATTCTCTGCTCGCAGCATTAGTTATTAGAAACCTTGAGCAACCCGTGGTTAATGAAACCAGCTTGTCTTATTAGCCACACTTCAGAATTATATTTAGAGGTTAGCAAAACTAAATATTTTGCTTTGTGGCCGGAGTGGCGTCATGGGAGACCCTGTCTTTACTGTGAGAATTGCGACACGGCTTTGGCCTGGGTTCCCAAGGTTTCATATTTAAAGGAGGAGAGATTGGACCCTGTTTAGCTCGAGTTGGTTCTAATGTGAAAACTGTGGGCTCTAGATTTAGAACAGAGCTCAAACGTTTATGGTTCAAGTTAAATTTTCTAAGCTGCAATTGGAATTTCTCACAAATACTGCCACGTAGTTTTTGTTCTGCTTGGCTTTGTTTTGTTTCTACTCTTTTATTTCGTTGGTAGAATTAGAAACTGAGGAGATTTGTTCCCAGTCTGGCATCCTTACAGGCACAGGGCAGACACATTTTTCTTTAGAGGGTTAGTCGTACCTCAGAAAGAAGCATCAGTGTAAGTAGTTCACAATGCTTTCCCATTCCCAGCGCCCGCCCTGTCAGGACATGGGGCATTTTATGGTGTACCTTTTCGGACAGCTGTACGAAGAGACTTGTTTCACATGCATACAGTATGACTCTTACTTGGCAATGATAAAAGGGGTTAGCGTCACCTTGTGAATATCCGATCCTTTACGTTCAAACTTGGGCAGGTTGGTGTTCGCTCCAGCGGTGCCCCTGAAGTCATCAAAATTAGACCCTGCCGTTACGTACTGAAACACGTGTAGGTCTCATCCCGTGCGTACCTCCCGCGACAGATGCCACATTAGAAAATATTCACCTCAGGCAAAATAATTGTGAAAGAGGTTTGCTGAGGGCTGATGGTGGATCTTGGGAAGATGCCGTAAGCTATTTGTGAGGCCCCTTGCCCTGTTAACACACCCACTGGTGAGCAACTGTCTGATCCTGAAGCGTATGCCCAGCTTTATGTGTTTTGCAGCACGAGGGCCCTCCTGATGAGTTGTGAGCACCTTTCTGCTTTGGATGATGGTGCTGAATGCCCAGCCTTGCCTGGGCCCCAGCAAATGCCTTACTGTAACTTTACTCTTGGCATTTAACTCGCACCCTGCCTTTTTTTCCTTCTTTCTAATTTATGAAGCCACCTGCGGTTTCCATGCCAGAAACTTTTGCAGGCAGCCTAGCTCTTCTAGAAATGGTTGTCATCTTTAGAATACATCACTGTGTATTAATGCCTGGGGTGCTTTCCAGGATTGACGCGATTGTTAGTTTTCCTCGTCATCTTCACACAAGAGAATCTATTTATTCAAATATCCTCTTTTGATAGGGTTTTTTTTTTTTGGTTGATCCATTTCAAGTTTATAGGCTCATGATTTTATACTGGTGTGGAAAGAAGCAGGTTATAAGCCGCTTAATTTTTAGGCGGCCTTGCAAATGGAAAGCTGCCACTGGTGATTCTAGAAATGAATGGCCAGCCACAACAGCAAAAGCGGTGGGGCTGATCTTCTCCATACCCTCTTCTGTGCTCATCCAAGCTGTGCTGTTTGCACTGGTACAGTGTCACCAGAGTCCGACGTCTGCATGACTGAGGTGCAAAACCTCAACTCATGCAAGTGAAGCAGATGTGGTTGTATCAGCAGGGCTACATGGGTTGAAATAGCTGATGGTTTTGAATGGATTCAGGTTCTTTGTGTTCTGAAACAAGACTGGGACTTTATAAAAGAACCTTAGAGTCAGTGAAGTTCACTCGTGAACTGGTCTACCACAGATCCACTGTAAATACAGCCCTTGTGCTTCTCACATGTTAAATTTAGCTTTATGTCCCTTGGTGGCATAATTTTGCATAGTTGCTTCTTAAAATGTCTTCCCCTTTGTTATGTCCTGTTCTTCTGTTCTCTGCAGAGCTCAAAGGAGGCTGGCTCTATTGGTCATGTTATTTTACTCAAGAAGGAGTTTGTTTTCATAATAGGCAATGGAGAAATGGTGATTTAATTAGTATTACGAAGCAGTGCTTTCTTGCATGCAACAGTACTTTCCCATTTTGTATCCTTCATGGCCGAGCAAAGGTGGTTTTCCAGAGTAATGTTGGGTTAAGAGCCGAGACAGTTGTAAATACAAACACTGTTTGATACCCTATGATTACTTTTAATGTGGGAAACAGCCACTGCAAGTCATATCTGTGACACAGCCACGTACACTGTAGTTGTTCCAGCTTTAAAACGCACTGTCACCTCATTCCAGAGTATTTTTCAAGTAAATTAATTTAGATTGAACACACAAAATTTGTGTATTTTGTGTTTCCTGAATCCCAGGAATTAATAGTTTGCTATTTCATTTTGGATCTCTTGCCTAAGGCAGACTTTGATCCCGTTACTCTCAACAGGGATTCGGGGAGGCCAAAGGCTGACTTCTGTAGGACTGGAGCCCTTCCCAGTTGTGGCGGTCCTCTCCTAATTCCCCTCTGAAAAGGAGCAAACAGTTATTAATGTCTGGTCAATTCATTTAAGCCAGTTGACCGAATGGATTCATCACTGAGATGATTTACTCTTGTAAATGCCCCTCTCATATCGTGACTTGCATTTCAAGAAATGCTCTCTTCCTCTCCTTTACCTACCAGGAGCAGTTCAGAACGGAGGAAGGAGAAATCAAGAGATGCAGCGAGATGCAGGAGGAGCAAAGAAACCGAAGTTTTCTATGAACTGGCACACGAGCTGCCCCTGCCCCACAACATCAGTTCCCACCTGGACAAGGCATCCATAATGCGCCTGGCAATCAGTTTCCTGCGCACTCACAAGCTTCTGTCTTCAGGTAAGATCTGCCTAAAAGAGGCTGTCAGTGCGCGTGGATGGCAGCTTGGTGAGGCTGCGCGTGCCCTTCTCTGAGTACCGGGTCCCGAAGTGAGGTGGGACATGATTGCTTGTGTTGCGAGAATGTCACCAGAACCTTGCTCGCGTCAGACTAGTAGGGAATGTGAATCAGCACCATTTTCATAGCCTGTGAAAACCTATGAAATTAACAATGTTCGCGTTTTGCACCTGGATTTGAATAATCACTCTGATGGAAATCTGTGGGTTGAGCAGCCTGTGAGACCAGTGGAAAGCAACTGATGTTTCTGGGGGCACTTTCACACGGTGACCTGGAAGTGTCCAGAATAACTTAACGACACAATGCCCACATTGTTTATGAAAGGTAACCCCCAAATTTCATCCTTTCCTTCATTAATGGCAAAACTCTCGGTAAGGTCACGATTGCACTTCCTCTCTTCAGAAACGTTGAGTCATACCATAACAATCACTTTAATAAATGTTATTAGGAAATACCTCATTTCGTGGAAGAGTATGCTGTTGGTTGGTGGTTAGTCTGAAAAATATGACAAATTTCATTCTGCTTCTGTGTGCTTTGTAATTTTGTAGCTTTTCTTGGGTTCTGCTAAGACTATGGTATAGAACACGGGTATTTTCATCTGGGGTTATAGAATGTGGTTTTAACATTTTCTTCTGTGGA
This sequence comes from Eurypyga helias, assembly GCF_000690775.1. Classification (NCBI taxonomy): domain Eukaryota; kingdom Metazoa; phylum Chordata; class Aves; order Eurypygiformes; family Eurypygidae; genus Eurypyga; species Eurypyga helias. Next base: position 5,820 of record NW_010229737.1, on the reverse strand, counting down.
AAGAAATGTTTATTTGCTGAACAGTGTTTGCACATCATCTCCGATTTCGTCATCTGTGACTCTGTAATTAATGCTTGAAGAAGTTGCGTAAATAGGCAAATGTTCTTAAGTGTGCCATATGCCAAGGCAATTTGCTAGCAGCTTTCTCATAAAAACACAGCTTCGGCTTTTCAGATATTTACATGGCATGAACTAGAGACTGGCACAGCATAGGAAAAAGCAAACTTCTGACGGGCTGTAGCAGATGACAAATAACGTGTGTGTCTGTGAAATAGTTTGATGCTGTCATAATCAGAAAAATACATTTGCTTACCTGGAAACTGCAGAGTTTAAAGTGACATTTTCAAATACATGTATGTTTCATGGTGAAGAAAAAATCTACAGCTAAAACATTGAGTGCTTCTGCAGTGTAAAGGCTTAGGCTGGTATAATTTGATAGTGATGACAACTCAGTATATGTATATGAAATTCATACATACACATGCATATACGATTTTCCTGTGACAGTGCTTGAAAAATAATGTGATTCACGTAGCTGATTTACATTTTCTTGAAGTACCGCTGGGATCCAGCAGTCAGAAAGGAATCGGGAAATGGAACGTTAGAGCAATTATGGGCTGTAATATTTCAGGCTTTCTCTGTGTTAGTTATTTGCTTAGCCTTAAATCTGATGCACTTTCCCAGTCTAAATATTGACTTGGAGTAAGTACTCTCATTAAAACTTGTGTTGTTAATCAGATGCAGATTTGTCTATTGCTGCATCTTTAGGCACTGGAGAGACAGGTAAAGTTTTTAAGACCTTTAGTGCTTCTATTCTGAGGAATTGAACTTAAGGTACTTTAAAGGGACTGATTTTTCTGGAAGAGCTGGGTATTATTATTTGACAATGAGAATACACTGAAATGCAGGAACTCAAGCCAGAAAAACACTGCTCAGAACGGCCTCGTCGGCTGCTTTTGTTCTTTGGAGGATAGCTAACGTTTAAATTTGCCAAGCTAAACAAAAAGGCTGAAAACATAAGCCCTAAATACTTGAAAGACAAAAATTGATCAGGCATTGGAATAAAGTGGCATCAGAGAGAGAACTTCCGTTATCGTTATCAGAATAGGGACTTCGGAGTAGTATTCCTTCACCATGCGGTTGCCCAACACTTTACACTTGCTGAGACTCCTGAGATTCCCAGGTGTTGCACTGCTCTGGCCAAAGTGCTCTCAGGTTGAGAACTGCTTCTTGCTGTCAGGAGACAAGGCTGTAAAATTGGGCATTTCTGGTGGGTGAGCTCTGAGAAATCGCTGCCTTTCAGTACTAACACCGTTGCCATAGGATAGCCGCTTAATACTGCTAGTATTTGGCAGGTGCTCGTTTTCTGATCTGCTCCTCTCAAAGCAGAAGTCTGTCTCTGGCGGTGGGCTCTGAATGATGTCAGTCTTCCTAAGGGCACTGGCTTCCCCTAGAAGGCTGTCGGGTTTCATTCAGAATGCTAGGTTTTCGATGCAGCTTTCGCCTCTCAGATGAAGCTTGCCGCTCGTCGCGTTTGGCCGAGAGCACGGAGCGAATGGAGACGGGGCGTGTGCGACGCCTGTCCGCGCTCTCGCTTGTGCTCTGAGCCCCCAGCAAAGCTGCCCCTGGGTCACACGCGTGTTTAGGAGGCCGGGATTTGGCCATTAGCTCCGTGCTGCATTTGAGGAACCTGATGGATTGACGGGGAGCTCGGGGTTACTGTGTCAAGTCTGACGGGTGAGCTGGGAAACGGGGAGGTGGAGAGCTGCGGTGTGCATGGGAACCGAACGCCTGCCCAGTCCGCAGGCTCCCCCTTTGCTTTATGTTGTCTTCATGGAAATAGCCTGGGTTATTTGGGCTAGACACTAAATGTAAACTGGAGTTAAGTGGGAGTATTTGTTCTGTCATTAATTGGGACATTAAAATAACATTTACTGCATTTAGATACATATACACAATGTCGTTAAAATAAGCTTGCAGTGCAGCTGGGAAAATGCTTCAAAAGGTAGTAAAGAAAAAAGTACGGCTTGATTAGCATTTCTCTTCTTTATTATTTATTCTATCAAAAACCACTGGTACACTGGATTTGATTTTACTGTATATCACTGCGCATAGGGACGATTCTCCAACGCAAATACATCATCCCTTCATTTCATGGCACTTCTGCTGGGAGTGGAGAGAGCAGGGGCCTTCCCAGGACTGCATCCTCACCTTTCTGCAAGCTGATGCTCTGGATGGGATTTCAGAGATGGCTGTAGGCAACTAGCCAGCGTCAGTCCGCTGGCATTGGGTTGTCTCATGCCCCTTCCTATTATTCCCTGACTCGGAACAGGGCTTTTCACTTGTGTAACTCGGGCTGTTTTACTAGCTGTGTCTGAATAATGATTATTTATCTGTCGGGAAGCCAAGGCCTCGGGAAATCTATGCCCACATTCTTCCAGCAGGTGAATGGTGGAGCCCATGAATCTGAGCCCTCATTGAGAGCTCTCCTGCTATGTGCCTCCGAAAATCTCGGCTTCTGGGCTGCAGGGCCCACGTCTCCTGCAGGCGCTGCAGGGCCCGAGCTTGGACCTTGTATCCTATCATAATAGGAAATAGCTGGTTGTATATCTCAGAGTTCAAAAGGGTAAAAAATACCAGGGTTTGCTTTATAAAAGTTGCTGCTTTACTTAGTAACACGTTTCCCTTTGATTTTCACAGTAGGCAATTCTGTGTGGGAATGTTGGAGAGGAAGCCTTTAACATTTAGAAATGCAGGCTGTTCGTCTGACGGCCTGATTGAGATTAGTATCACAGGAAGCAAACTGAAACAATAGCTTTATAACACTGTTTCCATGTTGCGCACAGAACAGTATGCGGTATAATTGGAATGCTAAGGAGAAATCTCATTCAATTACCATCATCTTAAATATTTTTCAAGATGCCTCCTAATTCTGTTGGCATGCAGCATTTTTGCCATCATCACGTTCAGATGTTCAGGATAAATTTAGAACTGATCTCTGTTCATTTCAAGTCAAGGTTTTGATCCCATGAAGTTGCTGCTGAAAATAGACTGATGCTTATCAGTAGGGGAGCTTTTGGACTTGGGATCTTACATCCTTCAGTACAGTCAGAAAAATTGGTAGCGGTACGTGTCCCCTACTGTTTTCTAGTACGGCTAGTAAATGAGCCTAATGCTCTGCGGAGGGGGGTAGCAGATAGCAAAAGAGAAATGACCACCTTCTGCTGAAGAATGGCTGTCGTGGTTAACAGCTAACATTGGGCTAGTCATGGAGGCTGCCTCAGATCGTCTCCTTTTGCCTGAATGCGAGGAAGAGAATCCCCTTTAGGAAGCCTGTAAAGGCATTAGCACGCAGTGCCGGTTATTGTAAGTATCTGCAGCACGCTGACGCCAAAGGCTTTACAGGAACCAGAACTCTGGTACCGATGGGTTTGTGTGTGCCCGCACCACAGACTTCTCAGTCAGGCTAATCGGGCAAACTCCGTTTGCTCAGCTTTCTTTAATCCCATCCCAATTGTGTGGTCAGCCGGGTGTCTTTTCTGTGCAGAGATCCAGCAAAGGAAACTGGAAGGGAGTTGCTCCGGTGCAGGCAGACGGCGGCAGCAATGGGGAGGGAACAGGGAAGCAGACGGGAAGTTGTTTGGGAGAAGGGAGGCCTCGAGGAAGCCAGTGTGAAGTTGTTTCAAGGGAGGGAGACAACAGAGCCGGAAAGCCAGCAGGGAGCAGAAGGGAAAAAATAGCTTTTCTCGAGGCTTTTAAGGGAGAGGGCAGACTGTAGGGACAAGTGGTGTGGGCATTGTTTTTTGAATGTCTGGACAAGCTGCATCTAATCTCAGACCATTGTGGCATAAAACGGTGCTTTAAAAATAGCATGTCTGCTTGTTTGCTTTCATTAAATTGGAAGGATAGGTGTGTGCCCACCATGCTGCTAGGATTGAGAGTGCAGTGGGGTGCTGAGCGCTTCAGCTGCTTGAAGTGAGATCCCTTTTCTGGGAAGGTGCACCAGGAGGTCCCACGGGGCGCAGGAAGCCTGGTCTGATGGGGTGCTGCATCCCACTGTTAGCACCAATGGCTGCAGGACTCAAAGCAGCTTCCTGGGAGCAGCATCTGAAGGATTTGGCTAGATACCGACTCTGCAATCAAAACAACGCTAACATAAGTGTTTTCTTTATCTAAGTTCCTTGTGCACTTGGAGATAAGAGCCCTTCAGGAAGCTTCAAGTTTAAGAGTAGCTTTTTCTTGATGTATCTAAATTGAAAGCTTTTATTGAACACATTGAAAATATCCCCTTGAACAGGATGTACTGCCCTGTCAAGACAGAGAAAAAAAAAAAAAAGGAAAAAAAAATCAGTCGCTTTCCTTTGATGCAAAACAAGAAACCAGGAAGAAACAAGTCTGCCTCAAAGCTGCTCCCTCTGAAGCAGGATGGGGCTGCTGTTAGATCTTCCTTAACTTCTGCCCACCGGCACCAGGCAGTTTTTACAACCCTCCTCTGGAGTGGCAGCTGTACCCCAGTGTCTGTTATGTGCCATATCCAAGGAACTTTCTGGCACTTGTAGGATCCAGGATTAGAGACAAAGCCATGAACACTGTGTGGAGGGAGGCTGTGACCTCCAGTAAAAGCCCTTTTTAATCACACTCTACCTCTGGACCGATCAGAAAGGCCCTTTGGGTCAGATCAAAGGTGCTGAGGAGTATAGGAGAGGTGTTTGCTAGGAGGTTGTTTGTACCTAAGCAGTTACTTCTTGTAAGGAGAGCCTGATTTTTCAGCCTTCAGACTCGTTCCAAGAGGTTGGACTGAAGGAAATGAGCAAGCATCTACGGAAAAAGTGTTCTTAAACTTGGGAACAGTGCACATCCTGACAGTGGGAATTAATCAAAGCTTGTTTACAAGAGCTATTTTTAGCATAAAAGGTTATCATAAACACTGCAATAAGCATTTGCCATTACAGTTCAAAGTTTCTTGTTGATGAATAAATTCTGCTTTGGTGGGTAGAAAGTCTTTCCAAATAGAGCTGATTAAAAATATTTATCAAAATTTGATGAAGACTGAGACAGGGACTGACAAATACCGTGTCAAAATTCGGCACAGACCAAGAAATACTGCCGTGGGGCAAAACGGACAGTGGATGCCCCATCGAACTGGGACACAGTTGCTCTGGTCCTTGTTCTGCTGCAGCTCTGACAGTCACCCCAGGGAGGCCGCTGCGCTTTTCTGTGGCTCTCTGATGTGTTTCAGGATCTCTCGATCTCAGCTAGACAGGTATTCTCCCTCCTTTGCAGGCTACATGCACACACTCTTGGCTGGGATCCATAGGTGTAACTATAACATGAACAATAATATTGCCGTGCTTCACTCTGCTGAATGTGCTATTAATCTGTGGTTAAACTGGCATATTTGCAGCTCTGCTGTCGCAGTGCCTGAGCAGAGATACTCTCCTTAGTAGGGATGGAGAATGTTGCCGGAAAAGATAGGGAGCGCGTCCTTATTTCAAAACTCCGTTAGCAGCTCTTTTGAAAAGCAGTGCTGATGACAAAACCTTTATCTAAAGATCAGGGTAAACTGAGTCTGTGGTTACCTTTCTTTAAGACTTGGAAAATTCTGGCAGGTCTACATGGGGTGCCACTACCTGGATAAAGTGACCTTGGACCTACCAAGTTCTGCCTCCACCTCCTAGTTTCACTTGCTGACAGCTTTCTCAGGTGTTTTCCACTTGAAGCCGAGATTTCTGATGCTGTAGTGAAAGACAAAAGGGATTTCTGGGAGTAGCTTGCGGTAGCGATGGCTTTACTGGCTTTCAATGACCTGGATGAAGGGAT